>NW_027656593.1:0-78110 GCF_964235325.1 Thermobia domestica
GTAGTACCTGTTGCTTTAGAAGAAATAGTTAACCCTCTCACGGCTGATGAGACCACGTGACACTCGTTGTAACTGGAAAATGTATGGCTTCAACCACTAATTTCTTCAATTTTTAAAAAACTTTCCTATTTGGTATATATATGTTGTTAGGCAACTATTCAACAATATAGCATATGTCATTCTACATATATATTATATTATTAATCATTGTTACTATATACTACATACTATTCGCCATATCTTCCAAACTTATTTACATATTTTGACGAAATAAAGCTAAAATATGAGAGGAAACCCCTCCACTTTGTCCTGTTGCGATAAGTGTCCTTTGCCCTTGAAGAAACATTAAAATTCCTCTTATAACGTTTGTTTCTGTTTTTTAGTTTTTCAAAATAAAACAGATTCGATTCCATTATATGTGGCTTTGACACACCATACTGTGGTTAACGAATGATAAAAGAGGAATATGTTACTGTGCCATTCAGAAGTACATACAGGGCATTCGTTAATATATGCACTTTCTTCACATTTTGAAAACCAATTTATACTTTCTGTACTACAAATCTGAATTTTGCATCACCCTGTATATTTTTTCGAAATCTCAACCAAATATGCTAACTAAATGTTCTACACATCATGATGGGAAAATAAATGCACAAATTACTACAAACTGCACAAAAAAATGAACGTAGTACCTGTTGCTTTAGAAGAAATAGTTAACCCTCTCACGGCTGATGAGACCACGTGACACTCGTTGTAACTGGAAAATGTATGGCTTCAACCACTAATTTCTTCAATTTCTAAAAAACTTTCCTATTTGGTATATATATGTTGTTAGGCAACTATTCAACAATATAGCATATGTCATTCTACATATATATTATATTATTAATCATTGTTACTATATACTACATACTATTCGCCATATCTTCCAAACTTATTTACATATTTTGACGAAATAAAGCTAAAATATAAGAGGAAACCCCTCCATTTTGTCCTGTTGCGATAAGTGTCCTTTGCCTTTGAAGAAACGTTAAAATTTCTCTTATAACGTTTGTTTCTGTTTTTTAGTTTTTTTCAAATAAAACAGATTCGATTCCATTATATGTGGCTTTGACACACCATACTGTGGTTAACGAATGATAAAAGAGGAATATGTTACTGTGCCATTCAGAAGTACATACAGGGCATTCGTTAATATATGCAATTTCTTCACATTTTGAAAACCAAGTTAAACTTTCTGTACTACAAAGCTGAATTTTGCATCACCCTGTATATTTTTTCCAAATCTCAACCAAATATGCTAACTAAATGTTCTACACATCATCATGGGAAACTAATGCACAAATTACTACAAACTGCACAAAAAAATGAACGTAGTACCTGTTGCTTTAGAAGAAATAGTTAACCCTCTCACGGCTGATGAGACCACGTGACACTCGTTGTAACTGGAAAATGTATGGCTTCAACCACTAATTTCTTCATTTTTTTCACAAACTCTCCTATTTGGTACATATATGTTGTTAGGCAACTATTCAACAATATAGCATATGTCATTCTACATATATATTATATTCTTATCCATTGTTACTATATACTACATACTATTCGCCATATCTCCCAAAGTTATTTACATATTTTGACGAAAGAAAGGTAAAATTGAAGAGGAAACCCCTCCATTTTGTCCTGTTGCGATAAGTGTCCTTTGCCCTTGAAGAAACATTAAAATTCCTCTTAAACGTTTGTTTCTGTTTTTTAGTTTTTTCAAAATAAAACAGATTCGATTGCATTATATGTGGCTTTGACACACCATACTGTGGTTAACGAATGATAAAAGAGGAATATGTTACTGTGCCATTCAGAAGTACATACAGGGCATTCGTTAATATATGCACTTTCTTCACATTTTGAAAACCAATTTATACTTTCTGTACTACAAAGATGAATTTTGCATCACCCTGTATATTTTTTACAAATCTCAACCAAATATGCTAACTAAATGCTCTACACATCATCATGGGAAACTAATGCACAAATTACTACAAACTGCACTAAAAAATGAACGTAGTACCTGTTGCTTTAGAAGAAATAGTTAACCCTCTCACGGCTGATGAGACCACGTGACACTCGTTGTAACTGGAAAATATATGGCTTCAACCACTAATTTCTTCAATTTTTTTAAAAAAACTCTCCTATTTGGTATATATGTTGTTAGGCAACTATTCAACAATATAGCATATGTCATTCTACATATATATTATATTGTTATCCATTGTTACTATATACTACATACTATTCGCCATATCTCCCAAAGTTATTTACATATTTTAACGAAAGAAAGGTAAAAGTGAAGAGGAAACCCCTCCATTTTGTCCTGTTGCGATAAGTGTCCTTTGCCCTTGAAGAAACGTTAAAATTTCTCTTATAACGTTTGTTTCTGTTTTTTGGTTTTTTCAAAATAAAACAGATTCGATTCCATTATATGTGGCTTTGACACACCATACTGTGGTTAACGAATGATAAAAGAGGAATATGTTACTGTGCCATTCAGAAGTACATACAGGGCATTCGTTAATATATGCACTTTCTTC
Source organism: Thermobia domestica (assembly GCF_964235325.1). Classification (NCBI taxonomy): domain Eukaryota; kingdom Metazoa; phylum Arthropoda; class Insecta; order Zygentoma; family Lepismatidae; genus Thermobia; species Thermobia domestica. The sequence goes on from NW_027656593.1 coordinate 2,592, forward strand.
ACATTTTGAAAACCAATTTATACTTTCTGTACTACAAATCTGAATTTTGCATCACCCTGTATATTTTTTCGAAATCTCAACCAAATATGCTAACTAAACGTTCTACACATCATGATGGGAAAATAAATGCACAAATTACTACAAACTGCACAAAAAAATGAACGTAGTACCTGTTGCTTTAGAAGAAATAGTTAACCCTCTCACGGCTGATGAGACCACGTGACACTCGTTGTAACTGGAAAATGTATGGCTTCAACCACTAATTTCTTCAATTTTTAAAAAACTTTCCTATTTGGTATATATATGTTGTTAGGCAACTATTCAACAATATAGCATATGTCATTCTACATATATATTATATTATTAATCATTGTTACTATATACTACATACTATTCGCCATATCTTCCAAACTTATTTACATATTTTGACGAAATAAAGCTAAAATATGAGAGGAAACCCCTCCACTTTGTCCTGTTGCGATAAGTGTCCTTTGCCCTTGAAGAAACATTAAAATTCCTCTTATAACGTTTGTTTCTGTTTTTTAGTTTTTTCAAAATAAAACAGATTCGATTCCATTATATGTGGCTTTGACACACCATACTGTGGTTAACGAATGATAAAAGAGGAATATGTTACTGTGCCATTCAGAAGTACATACAGGGCATTCGTTAATATATGCACTTTCTTCACATTTTGAAAACCAATTTATACTTTCTGTACTACAAATCTGAATTTTGCATCACCCTGTGTATTTTTTCGAAATCTCAACCAAATATGCTAACTAAATGTTCTACACATCATGATGGGAAAATAAATGCACAAATTACTACAAACTGCACAAAAAAAATGAACGTAGTACCTGTTGCTTTAGAAGAAATAGTTAACCCTCTCACGGCTGATGAGACCACGTGACACTCGTTGTAACTGGAAAATGTATGGCTTCAACCACTAATTTCTTCAATTTTTTAAAAACTTTCCTATTTGGTATATATATGTTGTTAGGCAACTATTCAACAATATAGCATATGTCATTCTACATATATATTATATTATTAATCATTGTTACTATATACTACATACTATTCGCCATATCTTCCAAACTTATTTACATATTTTGACGAAATAAAGCTAAAATATAAGAGGAAACCCCTCCATTTTGTCCTGTTGCGATAAGTGTCCTTTGCCTTTGAAGAAACGTTAAAATTTCTCTTATAACGTTTGTTTCTGTTTTTTAGTTTTTTCAAAATAAAACAGATTCGATTCCATTATATGTGGCTTTGACACACCATACTGTGGTTAACGAATGATAAAAGAGGAATATGTTACTGTGCCATTCAGAAGTACATACAGGGCATTCGTTAATATATGCAATTTCTTCACATTTTGAAAACCAAGTTAAACTTTCTGTACTACAAAGCTGAATTTTGCATCACCCTGTATATTTTTTCCAAATCTCAACCAAATATGCTAACTAAATGTTCTACACATCATCATGGGAAACTAATGCACAAATTACTACAAACTGCACTAAAAAATGAACGTAGTACCTGTTGCTTTAGAAGAAATAGTTAACCCTCTCACGGCTGATGAGACCACGTGACACTCGTTGTAACTGGAAAATATATGGCTTCAACCACTAATTTCTTCAATTTTTTAAAAAAAACTCTCCTATTTGGTATATATGTTGTTAGGCAACTATTCAACAATATATCATATGTCATTCTACATATATATTATATTGTTATCCATTGTTACTATATACTACATACTATTCGCCATATCTCCCAAAGTTATTTACATATTTTGACGAAAGAAAGGTAAAATTGAAGAGGAAACCCCTCCATTTTGTCCTGTTGCGATAAGTGTCCTTTGCCCTTGAAGAAACATTAAAACTCCTCTTATAACGTTTGTTTCTGTTTTTTAGTTTTTTCAAAATAAAACAGATTCGATTCCATTATATGTGGCTTTGACACACCATACTGTGGTTAACGAATGATAAAAGAGGAATATGTTACTGTGCCATTCAGAAGTACATACAGGGCATTCGTTAATATATGCACTTTCTTCACATTTTGAAAACCAATTTATACTTTCTGTACTACAAAGATGAATTTTGCATCACCCTGTATATTTTTTACAAATCTCAACCAAATATGCTAACTAAATGTTCTACACATCATGATGGGAAAATAAATGCACAAATTACTACAAACTGCACAAAAAAATAAACGTAGTACCTGTTGCTTTAGAAGAAATAGTTAACCCTCTCACGGCTGATGAGACCACGTGACACTCGTTGTAACTGGAAAATGTATGGCTTCAACCACTAATTTCTTCAATTTTTTTTAAAAACTCTCCTATTTGGTACATATATGTTGTTAGGCAACTATTCAACAATATAGCATATGTCATTCTACATATATATTATATTCTTATTCATTGTTACTATATACTACATACTATTCGCCATATCTCCCAAAGTTATTTACATATTTTGACGAAAGAAAGGTAAAATTGAAGAGGAAACCCCTCCATTTTGTCCTGTTGCGATAAGTGTCCTTTGCCCTTGAAGAAACGTTAAAATTTCTCTTATAACGTTTTTTTCTGTTTTTTAGTTTATTCAAAATAAAACAGATTCGATTCCATTATATGTGGCTTTGACACACCATACTGTGGTTAACGAATGATAAAAGAGGAATATGTTACTGTGCCATTCAGAAGTGCATACAGGGCATTCGTTAATATATGCAATTTCTTCACATTTTGAAAACCAAGTTAAACTTTCTGTACTACAAAGCTGAATTTTGCATCACCCTGTATATTTTTTCCAAATCTCAACCAAATATGCTAACTAAATGTTCTACACATCATCATGGGAAACTAATGCACAAATTACTACAAACTGCACTAAAAAATGAACGTAGTACCTGTTGCTTTAGAAAAAATAGTTAACCCTCTCACGGCTGATGAGACCACGTGACACTCGTTGTAACTGGAAAATATATGGCTTCAACCACCAATTTCTTATATTTTTTTAAAAAAACCCTCCTATTTGGTATATATGTTGTTAGGCAACTATTCAACAATATATCATATGTCATTCTACATATATATTATATTGTTATCCATTGTTACTATATACTACATACTATACGCCATATCTCCCAAAGTTATTTACATATTTTGACGAAAGAAAGGTAAAATTGAAGAGGAAACCCCTCCATTTTGTCCTGTTGCAATAAGTGTCCTTTGCCCTTGAAGAAACGTTAAAATTTCTCTTATAACGTTTGTTTCTGTTTTTTGGTTTTCTCAAAATAAAACAGATTCGATTCCATTATATGTGGCTTTGACACACCATACTGTGGTTAACGAATGATAAAAGAGGAATATTTTACTGTGCCATTCAGAAGTACATACAGGGCATTCGTTAATATATGCACTTTCTTCACATTTTGAAAACCAATTTATACTTTCTGTACTACAAATCTGAATTTTGCATCACCCTGTATATTTTTTCGAAATCTCAACCAAATATGCTAACTAAACGTTCTACACATCATGATGGGAAAATAAATGCACAAATTACTACAAACTGCACAAAAAAATGAACGTAGTACCTGTTGCTTTAGAAGAAATAGTTAACCCTCTCACGGCTGATGAGACCACGTGACACTCGTTGTAACTGGAAAATGTATGGCTTCAACCACTAATTTCTTCATTTTTTTTCACAAACTCTCCTATTTGGTACATACATGTTGTTAGGCAACTATTCAACAATATAGCATATGTGATTCTACATATATATTATATTCTTATCCATTGTTACTATATACTACATACTATTCGCCATATCTCCCAAAGTTATTTACATATTTTGACGAAAGGAAAATAAAATTGAAGAGGAAACCCCTCCATTTTGTCCTGTTGCGATAAGTGTCCTTTGCCCTTGAAGAAACATTAAAATTCCTCTTATAACGTTTGTTTCTGTTTTTTAGTTTTTTCAAAATAAAACAGATTCGATTCCATTATACGTGGCTTTGACACACCATACTGTGGTTAACGAATGATAAAAGAGGAATATTTTACTGTGCCATTCAGAAGTACATACAGGGCATTCGTTAATATATGCACTTTCTTCACATTTTGAAAACCAATTTATACTTTCTGTACTACAAATCTGAATTTTGCATCACCCTGTATATTTTTTCGAAATCTCAACCAAATATGCTAACTAAACGTTCTACACATCATGATGGGAAAATAAATGCACAAATTACTACAAACTGCACAAAAAAATGAACGTAGTACCTGTTGCTTTAGAAGAAATAGTTAACCCTCTCACGGCTGATGAGACCACGTGACACTCGTTGTAACTGGAAAATGTATGGCTTCAACCACTAATTTCTTCATTTTTTTTCACAAACTCTCCTATTTGGTACATACATGTTGTTAGGCAACTATTCAACAATATAGCATATGTGATTCTACATATATATTATATTCTTATCCATTGTTACTATATACTACATACTATTCGCCATATCTCCCAAAGTTATTTACATATTTTGACGAAAGAAAAATAAAATTGAAGAGGAAACCCCTCCATTTTGTCCTGTTGCGATAAGTGTCCTTTGCCCTTGAAGAAACATTAAAATTCCTCTTATAACGTTTGTTTCTGTTTTTTAGTTTTTTCAAAATAAAACAGATTCGATTCCATTATACGTGGCTTTGACACACCATACTGTGGTTAACGAATGATAAAAGAGGAATATGTTACTGTGCCATTCAGAAGTACATACAGGGCATTCGTTAATATATGCAATTTCTTCACATTTTGAAAACCAATTTATACTTTCTGTACTACAAAGATGAATTTTGCATCACCCTGTATATTTTTTACAAATCTCAACCAAATATGCTAACTAAATGTTCTACACATCATCATGGGAAACTAATGCACAAATTACTACAAACTGCACTAAAAAATGAACGTAGTACCTCTTGCTTTAGAAGAAATAGTTAACCCTCTCACGGCTGATGAGACCACGTGACACTCGTTGTAACTGGAAACTATATGGCTTCAACCACTAATTTCTTCAATTTTTTTAAAAAAACTCTCCTATTTGGTATATATGTTGTTAGGCAACTATTCAACAATATATCATATGTCATTCTACATATATATTATATTGTTATCCATTTTTACTATATACTACATACTATTCGCCATATCTCCCAAAGTTATTTACATATTTTGACGAAAGAAAGGTAAAATTGAAGAGGAAACCCCTCCATTTTGTCCTGTTGCGATAAGTGTCCTTTGCCCTTGAAGAAACGTTAAAATTTCTCTTATAACGTTTGTTTCTGTTTTTTGGTTTTTTCAAAATAAAACAGATTCGATTCCATTATATGTGGCTTTGACACACCATACTGTGGTTAACGAATGATAAAAGAGGAATATGTTACTGTGCCATTCAGAAGTACATACAGGGCATTCGTTAATATATGCAATTTCTTCACATTTTGAAAACCAAGTTAAACTTTCTGTACTACAAAGCTGAATTTTGCATCACCCTGTATATTTTTTCGAAATCTCAACCAAATATGCTAACTAAACGTTCTACACATCATGATGGGAAAATAAATGCACAAATTACTACAAACTGCACAAAAAAAATGAACGTAGTACCTGTTGCTTTAGAAGAAATAGTTAACCCTCTCACGGCTGATGAGACCACGTGACACTCGTTGTAACTGGAAAATGTATGGCTTCAACCACTAATTTCTTCATTTTTTTTCACAAACTCTCCTATTTGGTACATATATGTTGTTAGGCAACTATTCAACAATATAGCATATGTCATTCTACATATATATTATATTCTTATCCATTGTTACAATATACTACATACTATTCGCCATATCTCCCAAAGTTATTTACATATTTTGACGAAAGAAAAATAAAATTGAAGAGGAAACCCCTCCATTTTGTCCTGTTGCGATAAGTGTCCTTTGCCCTTGAAGAAACATTAAAATTCCTCTTATAACGTTTGTTTCTGTTTTTTAGTTTTTTCAAAATAAAACAGATTCGATTGCATTATATGTGGCTTTGACACACCATACTGTGGTTAACGAATGATAAAAGAGGAATATGTTACTGTGCCATTCAGAAGTACATACAGGGCATTCGTTAATATATGCACTTTCTTCACATTTTGAAAACCAATTTATACTTTCTGTACTACAAAGATGAATTTTGCATCACCCTGTATATTTTTTCGAAATTTCAACCAAATATGCTAACTAAATGTTCTACACATCATGATGGGAAAATAAATGCACAAATTACTACAAACTGCACAAAAAAATGAACGTAGTACCTGTTGCTTTAGAAGAAATAGATAACACTCTCACGGCTGATGAGACCACGTGACACTCGTTGTAACTGGAAAATGTATGGCTTCAACCACTAATTTCTTCAATTTTTTTTAAAAACTCTCCTATTTGGTACATATATGTTGTTAGGCAACTATTCAACAATATAGCATATGTCATTCTACATATATATTATATTCTTATCCATTGTTACTATATACTACATACTATTCGCCATATCTCCCAAAGTTATTTACATATTTTGACGAAAGAAAGGTAAAATTGAAGAAGAAACCCTTCCATTTTGTCCTGTTGCGATAAGAGTCCTTTGCCCTTGAAGAAACGTTAAAATTTCTCTTATAACGTTTTTTTCTGTTTTTTAGTTTTTTCAAAATAAAACAGATTCGATTCCATTATATGTGGCTTTGACACACCATACTGTGGTTAACGAATGATAAAAGAGGAATATGTTACTGTGCCATTCAGAAGTACATACAGGGCATTCGTTAATATATGCACTTTCTTTACATTTTGAAAACCAAGTTAAACTTTCTGTACTACAAAGCTGAATTTTGCATCACCCTGTATATTTTTTACAAATCTCAACCAAATATGCTAACTAAATTTTCTACACGTCATCATGGGAAACTAATGCACAAATTACTACAAACTGCACTAAAAAATGAACGTAGTACCTGTTGCTTTAGAAGAAATAGTTAACCCTCTCACGGCTGATGAGACCACGTGACACTCGTTGTAACTGGAAAATGTATGGCTTCAACCACTAATTTCTTCAATTTTTAAAAAACTTTCCTATTTGGTATATATATGTTGTTAGGCAACTATTCAACAATATAGCATATGTCATTCTACATATATATTATATTATTAATCATTGTTACTATATACTACATACTATTCGCCATATCTTCCAAACTTATTTACATATTTTGACCAAATAAAGCTAAAATATAAGAGGAAACCCCTCCACTTTGTCCTGTTGCGATAAGTGTCCTTTGCCCTTGAAGAAACATTAAAATTCCTCTTATAACGTTTGTTTCTGTTTTTTAGTTTTTTTCAAAATAAAACAGATTCGATTCCATTATATGTGGCTTTGACACACCATACTGTGGTTAACGAATGATAAAAGAGGAATATGTTACTGTGCCATTCAGAAGTACATACAGGGCATTCGTTAATATATGCACTTTCTTCACATTTTGAAAACCAATTTATACTTTCTGTACTACAAAGATGAATTTTGCATCACCCTGTATATTTTTTCGAAATCTCAACCAAATATGCTAACTAAATGTTCTACACATCATGATGGGAAAATAAATGCACAAATTACTACAAACTGCACAAAAAAAATGAACGTAGTACCTGTTGCTTTAGAAGAAATAGTTAACCCTCTCACGGCTGATGAGACCACGTGACACTCGTTGTAACTGGAAAATGTATGGCTTCAACCACTAATTTCTTCAATTTCTAAAAAACTTTCCTATTTGGTATATATATGTTGTTAGGCAACAATTCAACAATATAGCATATGTCATTCTACATATATAATATATTATTAATCATTGTTACTATATACTACATACTATTCGCCATATCTTCCAAACTTATTTACATATTTTGACGAAATAAAGCTAAAATATAAGAGGAAACCCCTCCATTTTGTCCTGTTGCGATAAGTGTCCTTTGCCTTTGAAGAAACTTTAAAATTTCTCTTATAACGTTTGTTTCTGTTTTTTAGTTTTTTCAAAATAAAACAGATTCGATTCCATTATATGTGGCTTTGACACACCATACTGTGGTTAACGAATGATAAAAGAGGAATATGTTACTGTGCCATTCAGAAGTACATACAGGGCATTCGTTAATATATGCAATTTCTTCACATTTTGAAAACCAAGTTAAACTTTCTGTACTACAAAGCTGAATTTTGCATCACCCTGTATATTTTTTCCAAATCTCAACCAAATATGCTAACTAAATGTTCTACACATCATCATGGGAAACTAATGCACAAATTACTACAAACTGCACTAAAAAATGAACGTAGTACCTGTTGCTTTAGAAGAAATAGTTAACCCTCTCACGGCTGATGAGACCACGTGACACTCGTTGTAACTGGAAAATATATGGCTTCAACCACTAATTTCTTCAATTTTTTTAAAAAAACTCTCCTATTTGGTATATATGTTGTTAGGCAACTATTCAACAATATATCATATTTCATTCTACATATATATTATATTGTTATCCATTGTTACTATATACTACATACTATTCGCCATATCTCCCAAAGTTATTTACATATTTTGACGAAAGAAAGGTAAAATTGAAGAGGAAACCCCTCCATTTTGTCCTGTTGCAATAAGTGTCCTTTGCCCTTGAAGAAACGTTAAAATTTCTCTTATAACGTTTGTTTCTGTTTTTTGGTTTTCTCAAAATAAAACAGATTCGATTCCATTATATGTGGCTTTGACACACCATACTGTGGTTAACGAATGATAAAAGAGGAATATTTTACTGTGCCATTCAGAAGTACATACAGGGCATTCGTTAATATATGCACTTTCTTCACATTTTGAAAACCAATTTATACTTTCTGTACTACAAATCTGAATTTTGCATCACCCTGTATATTTTTTCGAAATCTCAACCAAATATGCTAACTAAACGTTCTACACATCATGATGGGAAAATAAATGCACAAATTACTACAAACTGCACAAAAAAATGAACGTAGTACCTGTTGCTTTAGAAGAAATAGTTAACCCTCTCACGGCTGATGAGACCACGTGACACTCGTTGTAACTGGAAAATGTATGGCTTCAACCACTAATTTCTTCATTTTTTTTCACAAACTCTCCTATTTGGTACATACATGTTGTTAGGCAACTATTCAACAATATAGCATATGTGATTCTACATATATATTATATTCTTATCCATTGTTACTATATACTACATACTATTCGCCATATCTCCCAAAGTTATTTACATATTTTGACGAAAGGAAAATAAAATTGAAGAGGAAACCCCTCCATTTTGTCCTGTTGCGATAAGTGTCCTTTGCCCTTGAAGAAACATTAAAATTCCTCTTATAACGTTTGTTTCTGTTTTTTAGTTTTTTCAAAATAAAACAGATTCGATTCCATTATACGTGGCTTTGACACACCATACTGTGGTTAACGAATGATAAAAGAGGAATATTTTACTGTGCCATTCAGAAGTACATACAGGGCATTCGTTAATATATGCACTTTCTTCACATTTTGAAAACCAATTTATACTTTCTGTACTACAAATCTGAATTTTGCATCACCCTGTATATTTTTTCGAAATCTCAACCAAATATGCTAACTAAACGTTCTACACATCATGATGGGAAAATAAATGCACAAATTACTACAAACTGCACAAAAAAATGAACGTAGTACCTGTTGCTTTAGAAGAAATAGTTAACCCTCTCACGGCTGATGAGACCACGTGACACTCGTTGTAACTGGAAAATGTATGGCTTCAACCACTAATTTCTTCATTTTTTTTCACAAACTCTCCTATTTGGTACATACATGTTGTTAGGCAACTATTCAACAATATAGCATATGTGATTCTACATATATATTATATTCTTATCCATTGTTACTATATACTACATACTATTCGCCATATCTCCCAAAGTTATTTACATATTTTGACGAAAGAAAAATAAAATTGAAGAGGAAACCCCTCCATTTTGTCCTGTTGCGATAAGTGTCCTTTGCCCTTGAAGAAACATTAAAATTCCTCTTATAACGTTTGTTTCTGTTTTTTAGTTTTTTCAAAATAAAACAGATTCGATTCCATTATACGTGGCTTTGACACACCATACTGTGGTTAACGAATGATAAAAGACGAATATGTTACTGTGCCATTCAGAAGTACATACAGGGCATTCGTTAATATATGCAATTTCTTCACATTTTGAAAACCAATTTATACTTTCTGTACTACAAAGATGAATTTTGCATCACCCTGTATATTTTTTACAAATCTCAACCAAATATGCTAACTAAATGTTCTACACATCATCATGGGAAACTAATGCACAAATTACTACAAACTGCACTAAAAAATGAACGTAGTACCTCTTGCTTTAGAAGAAATAGTTAACCCTCTCACGGCTGATGAGACCACGTGACACTCGTTGTAACTGGAAACTATATGGCTTCAACCACTAATTTCTTCAATTTTTTTTAAAAAAACTCTCCTATTTGGTATATATGTTGTTAGGCAACTATTCAACAATATATCATATGTCATTCTACATATATATTATATTGTTATCCATTTTTACTATATACTACATACTATTCGCCATATCTCCCAAAGTTATTTACATATTTTGACGAAAGAAAGGTAAAATTGAAGAGGAAACCCCTCCATTTTGTCCTGTTGCGATAAGTGTCCTTTGCCCTTGAAGAAACGTTAAAATTTCTCTTATAACGTTTGTTTCTGTTTTTTGGTTTTTTCAAAATAAAACAGATTCGATTCCATTATATGTGGCTTTGACACACCATACTGTGGTTAACGAATGATAAAAGAGGAATATGTTACTGTGCCATTCAGAAGTACATACAGGGCATTCGTTAATATATGCACTTTCTTCACATTTTGAAAACCAATTTATACTTTCTGTACTACAAAGATGAATTTTGCATCACCCTGTATATTTTTTCGAAATCTCAACCAAATATGCTAACTAAACGTTCTACACATCATGATGGGAAAATAAATGCACAAATTACTACAAACTGCACAAAAAAATGAACGTAGTACCTGTTGCTTTAGAAGAAATAGTTAACCCTCTCACGGCTGATGAGACCACGTGACACTCGTTGTAACTGGAAAATGTATGGCTTCAACCACTAATTTCTTCATTTTTTTTCACAAACTCTCCTATTTGGTACATATATGTTGTTAGGCAACTATTCAACAATATAGCATATGTCATTCTACATATATATTATATTCTTATCCATTGTTACTATATACTACATACTATTCGCCATATCTCCCAAAGTTATTTACATATTTTGACGAAAGAAAAATAAAATTGAAGAGGAAACCCCTCCATTTTGTCCTGTTGCGATAAGTGTCCTTTGCCCTTGAAGAAACATTAAAATTCCTCTTATAACGTTTGTTTCTGTTTTTTAGTTTTTTCAAAATAAAACAGATTCGATTGCATTATATGTGGCTTTGACACACCATACTGTGGTTAACGAATGATAAAAGAGGAATATGTTACTGTGCCATTCAGAAGTACATACAGGGCATTCGTTAATATATGCACTTTCTTCACATTTTGAAAACCAATTTATACTTTCTGTACTACAAAGATGAATTTTGCATCACCCTGTATATTTTTTCGAAATTTCAACCAAATATGCTAACTAAATGTTCTACACATCATGATGGGAAAATAAATGCACAAATTACTACAAACTGCACAAAAAATGAACGTAGTACCTGTTGCTTTAGAAGAAATAGTTAACCCTCTCACGGCTGATGAGATCACGTGACACTCGTTGTAACTGGAAAATGTATGGCTTCAACCACTAATTTCTTCAATTTTTTTTAAAAACTCTCCTATTTGGTACATATATGTTGTTAGGCAACTATTCAACAATATAGCATATGTCATTCTACATATATATTATATTCTTATCCATTGTTACTATATACTACATACTATTCGCCATATCTCCCAAAGTTATTTACATATTTTGACGAAAGAAAGGTAAAATTGAAGAAGAAACCCTTCCATTTTGTCCTGTTGCGATAAGTGTCCTTTGCCCTTGAAGAAACGTTAAAATTTCTCTTATAACGTTTTTTTCTGTTTTTTAGTTTTTTCAAAATAAAACAGATTCGATTCCATTATATGTGGCTTTGACACACCATACTGTGGTTAACGAATGATAAAAGAGGAATATGTTACTGTGCCATTCAGAAGTACATACAGGGCATTCGTTAATATATGCACTTTCTTCACATTTTGAAAACCAAGTTAAACTTTCTGTACTACAAAGCTGAATTTTGCATCACCCTGTATATTTTTTACAAATCTCAACCAAATATGCTAACTAAATTTTCTACACGTCATCATGGGAAACTAATGCACAAATTACTACAAACTGCACTAAAAAATGAACGTAGTACCTGTTGCTTTAGAAGAAATAGTTAACCCTCTCACGGCTGATGAGACCACGTGACACTCGTTGTAACTGGAAAATGTATGGCTTCAACCACTAATTTCTTCAATTTTTAAAAAACTTTCCTATTTGGTATATATATGTTGTTAGGCAACTATTCAACAATATAGCATATGTCATTCTACATATATATTATATTATTAATCATTGTTACTATATACTACATACTATTCGCCATATCTTCCAAACTTATTTACATATTTTGACGAAATAAAGCTAAAATATAAGAGGAAACCCCTCCACTTTGTCCTGTTGCGATAAGTGTCCTTTGCCCTTGAAGAAACATTAAAATTCCTCTTATAACGTTTGTTTCTGTTTTTTAGTTTTTTCAAAATAAAACAGATTCGATTCCATTATATGTGGCTTTGACACACCATACTGTGGTTAACGAATGATAAAAGAGGAATATGTTACTGTGCCATTCAGAAGTACATACAGGGCATTCGTTAATATATGCACTTTCTTCACATTTTGAAAACCAATTTATACTTTCTGTACTACAAAGATGAATTTTGCATCACCCTGTATATTTTTTCGAAATCTCAACCAAATATGCTAACTAAATGTTCTACACATCATGATGGGAAAATAAATGCACAAATTACTACAAACTGCACAAAAAAATGAACGTAGTACCTGTTGCTTTAGAAGAAATAGTTAACCCTCTCACGGCTGATGAGACCACGTGACACTCGTTGTAACTGGAAAATGTATGGCTTCAACCACTAATTTCTTCAATTTCTAAAAAACTTTCCTATTTGGTATATATATGTTGTTAGGCAACAATTCAACAATATAGCATATGTCATTCTACATATATAATATATTATTAATCATTGTTACTATATACTACATACTATTCGCCATATCTTCCAAACTTATTTACATATTTTGACGAAATAAAGCTAAAATATAAGAGGAAACCCCTCCATTTTGTCCTGTTGCGATAAGTGTCCTTTGCCTTTGAAGAAACTTTAAAATTTCTCTTATAACGTTTGTTTCTGTTTTTTAGTTTTTTCAAAATAAAACAGATTCGATTCCATTATATGTGGCTTTGACACACCATACTGTGGTTAACGAATGATAAAAGAGGAATATGTTACTGTGCCATTCAGAAGTACATACAGGGCATTCGTTAATATATGCAATTTCTTCACATTTTGAAAACCAAGTTAAACTTTCTGTACTACAAAGCTGAATTTTGCATCACCCTGTATATTTTTTCCAAATCTCAACCAAATATGCTAACTAAATGTTCTACACATCATCATGGGAAACTAATGCACAAATTACTACAAACTGCACTAAAAAATGAACGTAGTACCTGTTGCTTTAGAAGAAATAGTTAACCCTCTCACGGCTGATGAGACCACGTGACACTCGTTGTAACTGGAAAATATATGGCTTCAACCACTAATTTCTTCAATTTTTTTAAAAAAACTCTCCTATTTGGTATATATGTTGTTAGGCAACTATTCAACAATATATCATATTTCATTCTACATATATATTATATTGTTATCCATTGTTACTATATACTACATACTATTCGCCATATCTCCCAAAGTTATTTACATATTTTGACGAAAGAAAGGTAAAATTGAAGAGGAAACCCCTCCATTTTGTCCTGTTGCGATAAGTGTCCTTTGTCCTTGAAGAAACATTAAAATTCCTCTTATAACGTTTGTTTCTGTTTTTTAGTTTTTTCAAAATAAAACAGATTCGATTCCATTATATGTGGCTTTGACACACCATACTGTGGTTAACGAATGATAAAAGAGGAATATGTTACTGTGCCATTCAGAAGTACATACAGGGCATTCGTTAATATATGCACTTTCTTCACATTTTGAAAACCAATTTATACTTTCTGTACTACAAAGATGAATTTTGCATCACCCTGTATATTTTTTCGAAATCTCAACCAAATATGCTAACTAAATGTTCTACACATCATGATGGGAAAATAAATGCACAAATTACTACAAACTGCACAAAAAAATAAACGTAGTACCTGTTGCTTTAGAAGAAATAGTTAACCCTCTCACGGCTGATGAGACCACGTGACACTCGTTGTAACTGGAAAATGTATGGCTTCAACCACTAATTTCTTCATTTTTTTTCACAAACTCTCCTATTTGGTACATATATGTTGTTAGGCAACTATTCAACAATATAGCATATGTCATTCTACATATATATTATATTCTTATCCATTGTTACTATATACTACATACTATTCGCCATATCTCCTAAAGTTATTTACATATTTTGACGAAAGAAAAATAAAATTGAAGAGGAAACCCCTCCATTTTGTCCTGTTGCGATAAGTGTCCTTTGCCCTTGAAGAAACATTAAAATTCCTCTTATAACGTTTGTTTCTGTTTTTTAGTTTTTTCAAAATAAAACAGATTCGATTGCATTATATGTGGCTTTGACACACCATACTGTGGTTAACGAATGATAAAAGAGGAATATGTTACTGTGCCATTCAGAAGTACATACAGGGCATTCGTTAATATATGCACTTTCTTCACATTTTGAAAACCAATTTATACTTTCTGTACTACAAAGATGAATTTTGCATCACCCTGTATATTTTTTCGAAATTTCAACCAAATATGCTAACTAAATGTTCTACACATCATGATGGGAAAATAAATGCACAAATTACTACAAACTGCACAAAAAAATGAACGTAGTACCTGTTGCTTTAGAAGAAATAGTTAACCCTCTCACGGCTGATGAGACCACGTGACACTCGTTGTAACTGGAAAATGTATGGCTTCAACCACTAATTTCTTCAATTTTTTTTAAAAACTCTCCTATTTGGTACATATATGTTGTTAGGCAACTATTCAACAATATAGCATATGTCATTCTACATATATATTATATTCTTATCCATTGTTACTATATACTACATACTATTCGCCATATCTCCCAAAGTTATTTACATATTTTGACGAAAGAAAGGTAAAATTGAAGAAGAAACCCTTCCATTTTGTCCTGTTGCGATAAGTGTCCTTTGCCCTTGAAGAAACGTTAAAATTTCTCTTATAACGTTTTTTTCTGTTTTTTAGTTTTTTCAAAATAAAACAGATTCGATTCCATTATATGTGGCTTTGACACACCATACTGTGGTTAACGAATGATAAAAGAGGAATATGTTACTGTGCCATTCAGAAGTACATACAGGGCATTCGTTAATATATGCACTTTCTTCACATTTTGAAAACCAAGTTAAACTTTCTGTACTACAAAGCTGAATTTTGCATCACCCTGTATATTTTTTACAAATCTCAACCAAATATGCTAACTAAATTTTCTACACGTCATCATGGGAAACTAATGCACAAATTACTACAAACTGCACTAAAAAATGAACGTAGTACCTGTTGCTTTAGAAGAAATAGTTAACCCTCTCACGGCTGATGAGACCACGTGACACTCGTTGTAACTGGAAAATGTATGGCTTCAACCACTAATTTCTTCAATTTTTAAAAAACTTTCCTATTTGGTATATATATGTTGTTAGGCAACTATTCAACAATATAGCATATGTCATTCTACATATATATTATATTATTAATCATTGTTACTATATACTACATACTATTCGCCATATCTTCCAAACTTATTTACATATTTTGACGAAATAAAGCTAAAATATAAGAGGAAACCCCTCCACTTTGTCCTGTTGCGATAAGTGTCCTTTGTCCTTGAAGAAACATTAAAATTCCTCTTATAACGTTTGTTTCTGTTTTTTAGTTTTTTCAAAATAAAACAGATTCGATTCCATTATATGTGGCTTTGACACACCATACTGTGGTTAACGAATGATAAAAGAGGAATATGTTACTGTGCCATTCAGAAGTACATACAGGGCATTCGTTAATATATGCACTTTCTTCACATTTTGAAAACCAATTTATACTTTCTGTACTACAAAGATGAATTTTGCATCACCCTGTATATTTTTTCGAAATCTCAACCAAATATGCTAACTAAATGTTCTACACATCATGATGGGAAAATAAATGCACAAATTACTACAAACTGCACAAAAAAATAAACGTAGTACCTGTTGCTTTAGAAGAAATAGTTAACCCTCTCACGGCTGATGAGACCACGTGACACTCGTTGTAACTGGAAAATGTATGGCTTCAACCACTAATTTCTTCATTTTTTTTCACAAACTCTCCTATTTGGTACATATATGTTGTTAGGCAACTATTCAACAATATAGCATATGTCATTCTACATATATATTATATTCTTATCCATTGTTACTATATACTACATACTATTCGCCATATCTCCTAAAGTTATTTACATATTTTGACGAAAGAAAAATAAAATTGAAGAGGAAACCCCTCCATTTTGTCCTGTTGCGATAAGTGTCCTTTGCCCTTGAAGAAACATTAAAATTCCTCTTATAACGTTTGTTTCTGTTTTTTAGTTTTTTCAAAATAAAACAGATTCGATTGCATTATATGTGGCTTTGACACACCATACTGTGGTTAACGAATGATAAAAGAGGAATATGTTACTGTGCCATTCAGAAGTACATACAGGGCATTCGTTAATATATGCACTTTCTTCACATTTTGAAAACCAATTTATACTTTCTGTACTACAAAGATGAATTTTGCATCACCCTGTATATTTTTTCGAAATTTCAACCAAATATGCTAACTAAATGTTCTACACATCATGATGGGAAAATAAATGCACAAATTACTACAAACTGCACAAAAAAATGAACGTAGTACCTGTTGCTTTAGAAGAAATAGTTAACCCTCTCACGGCTGATGAGACCACGTGACACTCGTTGTAACTGGAAAATGTATGGCTTCAACCACTAATTTCTTCAATTTTTTTTAAAAACTCTCCTATTTGGTACATATATGTTGTTAGGCAACTATTCAACAATATATCATATTTCATTCTACATATATATTATATTGTTATCCATTGTTACTATATACTACATACTATTCGCCATATCTCCCAAAGTTATTTACATATTTTGACGAAAGAAAGGTAAAATTGAAGAGGAAACCCCTCCATTTTGTCCTGTTGCGATAAGTGTCCTTTGTCCTTGAAGAAACATTAAAATTCCTCTTATAACGTTTGTTTCTGTTTTTTAGTTTTTTCAAAATAAAACAGATTCGATTCCATTATATGTGGCTTTGACACACCATACTGTGGTTAACGAATGATAAAAGAGGAATATGTTACTGTGCCATTCAGAAGTACATACAGGGCATTCGTTAATATATGCACTTTCTTCACATTTTGAAAACCAATTTATACTTTCTGTACTACAAAGATGAATTTTGCATCACCCTGTATATTTTTTCGAAATCTCAACCAAATATGCTAACTAAATGTTCTACACATCATGATGGGAAAATAAATGCACAAATTACTACAAACTGCACAAAAAAATAAACGTAGTACCTGTTGCTTTAGAAGAAATAGTTAACCCTCTCACGGCTGATGAGACCACGTGACACTCGTTGTAACTGGAAAATGTATGGCTTCAACCACTAATTTCTTCAATTTTTTTTAAAAACTCTCCTATTTGGTACATATATGTTTTTAGGCAACTATTCAACAATATAGCATATGTCATTCTACATATATATTATATTCTTATTCATTGTTACTATATACTACATACTATTCGCCATATCTCCCAAAGTTATTTACATATTTTGACGAAAGAAAGGTAAAATTGAAGAAGAAACCCTTCCATTTTCTCCTGTTGCGATAAGTGTCCTTTGCCCTTGAAGAAACGTTAAAATTTCTCTTATAACGTTTTTTTCTGTTTTTTAGTTTATTCAAAATAAAACAGATTCGATTCCATTATATGTGGCTTTGACACACCATACTGTGGTTAACGAATGATAAAAGAGGAATATGTTACTGTGCCATTCAGAAGTACATACAGGGCATTCGTTAATATATGCAATTTCTTCACATTTTGAAAACCAAGTTAAACTTTCTGTACTACAAAGCTGAATTTTGCATCACCCTGTATATTTTTTCCAAATCTCAACCAAATATGCTAACTAAATGTTCTACACATCATCATGGGAAACTAATGCACAAATTACTACAAACTGCACTAAAATATGAACGTAGTACCTGTTGCTTTAGAAAAAATAGTTAACCCTCTCACGGCTGATGAGACCACGTGACACTCGTTGTAACTGGAAAATATATGGCTTCAACCACTAATTTCTTCAATTTTTTTAAAAAAACTCTCCTATTTGGTATATATGTTGTTAGGCAACTATTCAACAATATATCATATGTCATTCTACATATATATTATATTGTTATCCATTGTTACTATATACTACATACTATTCGCCATATCTCCCAAAGTTATTTACATATTTTGACGAAAGAAAGGTAAAATTGAAGAGGAAAGCCCTCCATTTTGTCCTGTTGCGATAAGTGTCCTTTCCCCTTGAAGAAACGTTAAAATTTCTCTTATAACGTTTGTTTCTGTTTTTTGGTTTTCTCAAAATAAAACAGATTCGATTCCATTATATGTGGCTTTGACACACCATACTGTGGTTAACGAATGATAAAAGAGGAATATTTTACTGTGCCATTCAGAAGTACATACAGGGCATTCGTTAATATATGCACTTTCTTCACATTTTGAAAACCAATTTATACTTTCTGTACTACAAATCTGAATTTTGCATCACCCTGTATATTTTTTCGAAATCTCAACCAAATATGCTAACTAAACGTTCTACACATCATGATGGGAAAATAAATGCACAAATTACTACAAACTGCACAAAAAAATGAACGTAGTACCTGTTGCTTTAGAAGAAATAGTTAACCCTCTCACGGCTGATGAGACCACGTGACACTCGTTGTAACTGGAAAATGTATGGCTTCAACCACTAATTTCTTCATTTTTTTTCACAAACTCTCCTATTTGGTACATATATGTTGTTAGGCAACTATTCAACAATATAGCATATGTCATTCTACATATATATTATATTCTTATCCATTGTTACTATATACTACATACTATTCGCCATATCTCCCAAAGTTATTTACATATTTTGACGAAAGAAAGGTAAAATTGAAGAGGAAACCCCTCCATTTTCTCCTGTTGCGATAAGTGTCCTTTGCCTTGAAGAAACATTAAAATTCCTCTTATAACGTTTGTTTCTGTTTTTTAGTTTTTTCAAAATAAAACAGATTCGATTGCATTATATGTGGCTTTGACACACCATACTGTGGTTAACGAATGATAAAAGAGGAATATGTTACTGTGCCATTCAGAAGTACATACAGGGCATTCGTTAATATATGCACTTTCTTCACATTTAGAAAACCAATTTATACTTTCTGTACTACAAAGATGAATTTTGCATCACCCTGTATATTTTTTCGAAATCTCAACCAAATATGCTAACTAAATGTTCTACACATCATGATGGGAAAATAAATGCACAAATTACTACAAACTGCACAAAAAAATAAACGTAGTACCTGTTGCTTTAGAAGAAATAGTTAACCCTCTCACGGCTGATGAGACCACGTGACACTCTTTGTAACTGGAAAATGTATGGCTTCAACCACTAATTTCTTCAATTTTTTTAAAAAACTCTCCTATTTGGTACATATATGTTGTTAGGCAACTATTCAACAATATAGCATATGTCATTCTACATATATATTATATTCTTATCCATTGTTACTATATACTACATACTATTCGCCATATCTCCCAAAGTTATTTACATATTTTGACGAAAGAAAGGTAAAATTGAAGAAGAAACCCTTCCATTTTGTCCTGTTGCGATAAGTGTCCTTTGCCCTTGAAGAAACGTTAAAATTTCTCTTATAACGTTTTTTTCTGTTTTTTAGTTTTTTCAAAATAAAACAGATTCGATTCCATTATATGTGGCTTTGACACACCATACTGTGGTTAACGAATGATAAAAGAGGAATATGTTACTGTGCCATTCAGAAGTACATACAGGGCATTCGTTAATATATGCAATTTCTTCACATTTTGAAAACCAAGTTAAACTTTCTGTACTACAAAGCTGAATTTTGCATCACCCTGTATTTTTTTTACAAATCTCAACCAAATATGCTAACTAAATGTTCTACACATCATCATGGGAAACTAATGCACAAATTACTACAAACTGCACTAAAAAATGAACGTAGTACCTGTTGCTTTAGAAGAAATAGTTAACCCTCTCACGGCTGATGAGACCACGTGACACTCGTTGTAACTGGAAAATATATGGCTTCAACCACTAATTTCTTCAATTTTTTTAAAAAAACTCTCCTATTTGGTATATATGTTGTTAGGCAACTATTCAATAATATATCATATGTCATTCTACATATATATTATATTGTTATCCATTGTTACTATATACTACATACTATTCGCCATATCTCCCAAAGTTATTTACATATTTTAACGAAAGAAAGGTAAAATTGAAGAGGAAACCCCTCCATTTTGTCCTGTTGCGATAAGTGTCCTTTGCCCTTGAAGAAACGTTAAAATTTCTCTTATAACGTTTGTTTCTGTTTTTTGGTTTTTTCAAAATAAAACAGATTCGATTCCATTATATGTGGCTTTGACACACCATACTGTGGTTAACGAATGATAAAAGGGGAATATGTTACTGTGCCATTCAGAAGTACATACAGGGCATTCGTTAATATATGCACTTTCTTCACATTTTGAAAACCAATTTATACTTTCTGTACTACAAAGATGAATTTTGCATCACCCTGTATATTTTTTCGAAATCTCAACCAAATATGCTAACTAAACGTTCTACACATCATGATGGGAAAATAAATGCACAAATTATTACAAACTGCACAAAAAAATGAACGTAGTACCTGTTGCTTTAGAAGAAATAGTGAACCCTCTCACGGCTGATGAGACCACGTGACACTCGTTGTAACTGGAAAATGTATGGCTTCAACCACTAATTTCTTCATTTTTTTTCACAAACTCTCCTATTTGGTACATATATGTTGTTAGGCAACTATTCAACAATATAGCATATGTCATTCTACATATATATTATATTCTTATCCATTGTTACTATATACTACATACTATTCGCCATATCTCCCAAAGTTATTTACATATTTTGACGAAATAAAGCTCAAATTGAAGGGCAAACCCGTCCATTTTGTACGGTTGCGTTACAGGTCCTTTGTCCTTGAAGAAACATTAAAATTCTTCTTATAACGTTTGTTTCTCTTTTTTAGTTTTTTCAAAATAAAACAGATTCGATTCCATTTTATGTGGCTTTGACACACCATACTATGGTTAACGAATGATAAAAGAGGAATATGTTACTGTGCCATTCAGAAGTACATACAGGGCATTCGTTAATATATGAAATTTCTTCACATTTTGAAAACCAAGTTAAAATTTCTGTACTACAAAGCTGAATTTTGCATCACCCTGTATATTTTTTACAAATCTCAACCAAATATGCTAACTAAATTTTCTACACATCATCATGGGAAACTAATGCACAAATTACTACAAACTGCACTAAAAAATGAACGTAGTACCTGTTGCTTTAGAAGAAATAGTTAACCCTCTCACGGCTGATGAGACCACGTGACACTCGTTGTAACTGGAAAATGTATGGCTTCAACCACTAATTTCTTCAATTTTTAAAAAACTTTCCTATTTGGTATATATATGTTGTTAGGCAACTATTCAACAATATAGCATATGTCATTCTACATATATATTATATTATTAATCATTGTTACTATATACTACATACTATTCGCCATATCTTCCAAACTTATTTACATATTTTGACGAAATAAAGCTAAAATATAAGAGGAAAGCCCTCCACTTTGTCCTGTTGCGATAAGTGTCCTTTGCCCTTGAAGAAACGTTAAAATTTCTCTTATAACGTTTGTTTCTGTTTTTTAGTTTTTTCAAAATAAAACAGATTCGATTCCATTATATGTGGCTTTGACACACCATACTGTGGTTAACGAATGATAAAAGAGGAATATGTTACTGTGCCATTCAGAATTACATACAGGGCATTCGTTAATACATGCACTTTCTTCACATTTTGAAAACCAATATATACTTTCTGTACTACAAAGATGAATTTTGCATCACCCTGTATATTTTTTCCAAATCTCAACCAAATATGCTAACTAAATGTTCTACACATCATCATGGGAAAATAAATGCACAAATTACTACAAACTGCACAAAAAAATGAACGTAGTAAATGTTGCTTTAGAAGAAATAGTTAACCCTCTCACGGCTGATGAGACCACGTGACACTCGTTGTAACTGGAAAATGTATGGCTTCAACCACTAATTTCTTCAATTTTTTTTAAAAAATCTCCTATTTGGTACATATATGTTGTTAGGCAACTATTCAACAATATAGCATATGTCATTCTACATATATATTATATTCTTATCCATTGTTACTATATACTATATACTATTCGCCATATCTCCCAAAGTTATTTACATATTTTGACGAAAGAAAGGTAAAATTGAAGAAAAAACCCCTCCATTTTGTCCTGTTGCGATAAGTGTCCTTTCCCCTTGAAGAAACGTTAAAATTTCTCTTATAACGTTTGTTTCTGTTTTTTAGTTTTTTCAAAATAAAACAGATTCGATTCCATTATATGTGGCTTTGACACACCATACTGTGGTTAACGAATGATAAAAGAGGAATATGTTACTGTGCCATTCAGAAGTACATACAGGGTATTCGTTAATATATGCAATTTCTTCACATTTTGAAAACCAAGTTAAACTTTCTGTACTACAAAGCTGAATTTTGCATCACCCTGTATATTTTTTCCAAATCTCAACCAAATATGCTAACTAAATGTTCTACACATCATCATGGGAAACTAATGCACAAATTACTACAAACTGCACTAAAAAATGAACGTAGTACCTGTTGCTTTAGAAGAAATAGTTAACCCTCTCACGGCTGATGAGACCACGTGACACTCGTTGTAACTGGAAAATATATGGCTTCAACCACTAATTTCTTCAATTTTTTTAAAAAAACTCTCCTATTTGGTATATATGTTGTTAGGCAACTATTCAACATTATATCATATGTCATTCTACATATATATTATATTGTTATCCATTGTTACTATATACTACATACTATTCGCCATATCTCCCAAACTTATTTACATATTTTGACGAAATAAAGCTAAAATTGAAGAGGAAACCCCTCCATTTTGTCCTGTTGCGATAAGTGTCCTTTGCCCTTGAAGAAACATTAAAATTCCTCTTATAACGTTTGTTTCTGTTTTTTAGTTTTTTCAAAATAAAACAGATTCGATTGCATTATATGTGGCTTTGACACACCATACTGTGGTTAACGAATGATAAAAGAGGAATATGTTACTGTGCCATTCAGAAGTACATACAGGGCATTCGTTAATATATGCACTTTCTTCACATTTTGAAAACCAATTTATACTTTCTGTACTACAAAGATGAATTTTGCATCACCCTGTATATTTTTTCGAAATCTCAACCAAATATGCTAACTAAATGTTCTACACATCATGATGGGAAAATAAATGCACAAATTACTACAAACTGCACAAAAAAATGAACGTAGTACCTGTTGCTTTAGAAGAAATAGTTAACCCTCTCACGGCTGATGAGACCACGTGACACTCGTTGTAACTGGAAAATGTATGGCTTCAACCACTAATTTCTTCAATTTTTAAAAAACTTTCCTATTTGGTATATATATGTTGTTAGGCAACTATTCAACAATATAGCATATGTCATTCTACATATATATTATATTATTAATCATTGTTACTCTATATGCTACATACTATTCGCCATATCTTCCAAACTTATTTACATATTTTGACGAAATAAAGCTAAAATATAAGAGGAAACCCCTCCATTTTGTCCTGTTGCGATAAGTGTCTTTTGCCTTTGAAGAAACGTTAAAATTTCTCTTATAACGTTTGTTTCTGTTTTTTAGTTTTTTCAAAATAAAACAGATTCGATTCCATTATATGTGGCTTTGACACACCATACTGTGTTTAACGAATGATAAAAGAGGAATATGTTACTGTGCCATTCAGAAGTACATACAGGGCATTCGTTAATATATGCACTTTCTTCACATTTTGAAAACCAAGTTAAACTTTCTGTACTACAAAGCTGAATTTTGCATCACCCTGTATATTTTTTACAAATCACAACCGAATATGCTAACTAAATTTTCTACACGTCATCATGGGAAACTAATGCACAAATTACTACAAACTGCACTAAAAAATGAACGTAGTACCTGTTGGTTTAGAAGAAATAGTTAACCCTCTCACGGCTGATGAGACCACGTGACACTCGTTGTAACTGGAAAATATATGGCTTCAACCACTAATTTCTTCAATTTTTTTAAAAAAACTCTCCTATTTGGTATATATGTTGTTAGGCAACTATTCAACAATATATCATATGTCATTCTACATATATATTATATTGTTATCCATTGTTACTATATACTACATACTATTCGCCATATCTTCCAAACTTATTTACATATTTTGACGAAATAAAGCTAAAATATAAGAGGAAACCCCTCCACTTTGTCCTGTTGCGATAAGTGTCCTTTGCAATTGAAGAAACATTAAAATTCCTCTTATAACGTTTGTTTCTGTTTTTTAGTTTTTTCAAAATAAAACAGATTCGATTCCATTATATGTGGCTTTGACACACCATACTGTGGTTAACGAATGATAAAAGAGGAATATGTTACTGTGCCATTCAGAAGTACATACAGGGCATTCGTTAATATATGCACTTTCTTCACATTTTGAAAACCAATTTATACTTTCTGTACTACAAAGATGAATTTTGCATCACCCTGTATATTTTTTCGAAATCTCAACCAAATATGCTAACTAAATGTTCTACACATCATGATGGGAAAATAAATGCACAAATTACTACAAACTGCACAAAAAAATGAACGTAGTACCTGTTGCTTTAGAAGAAATAGTTAACCCTCTCACGGCTGATGAGACCACGTGACACTCGTTGTAACTGGAAAATATATGGCTTCAACCACTAATTTCTTCAATTTTTAAAAAACTTTCCTATTTGTTATATATATGTTGTTAGGCAACTATTCAACAATATAGCATATGTCATTCTACATATATATTATATTATTAATCATTGTTACTATATACTACATACTATTCGCCATATCTTCCAAACTTATTTACATATTTTGACGAAATAAAGCTAAAATATAAGAGGAAACCCCTCCATTTTGTCCTGTTGCGATAAGTGTCCTTTGCCTTTGAAGAAACGTTAAAATTTCTCTTATAACGTTTGTTTCTGTTTTTTAGTTTTTTCAAAATAAAACAGATTCGATTCCATTATATGTGGCTTTGACACACCATACTGTGGTTAACGAATGATAAAAGAGGAATATGTTACTGTGCCATTCAGAAGTACATACAGGGCATTCGTTAATATATGCAATTTCTTCACATTTTGAAAACCAAGTTAAACTTTCTGTACTACAAAGCTGAATTTTGCATCACCCTGTATATTTTTTCCAAATCTCAACCAAATATGCTAACTAAATGTTCTACACATCATCATGGGAAACTAATGCACAAATTACTACAAACTGCACTAAAAAATGAACGTAGTACCTGTTGCTTTAGAAGAAATAGTTAACCCTCTCACGGCTGATGAGACCACGTGACACTCGTTGTAACTGGAAAATATATGGCTTCAACCACTAATTTCTTCAATTTTTAAAAAAAAACTCTCCTATTTGGTATATATGTTGTTAGGCAACTATTCAACAATATATCATATGTCATTCTACATATATATTATATTGTTATCCATTGTTACTATATACTACATACTATTCGCCATATCTCCCAAAGTTATTTACATATTTTGACGAAAGAAAGGTAAAATTGAAGAGGAAACCCCTCCATTTTGTCCTGTTGCGATAAGTGTCCTTTGCCCTTGAAGAAACATTAAAATTCCTCTTATAACGTTTGTTTCTGTTTTTTAGTTTTTTTCAAAATAAAACAGATTCGATTCCATTATATGTGGCTTTGACACACCATACTATGGTTAACGAATGATAAAAGAGGAATATGTTACTGTGCCATTCAGAAGTACATACAGGGCATTCGTTAATATATGCACTTTCTTCACATTTTGAAAACCAATTTATACTTTCTGTACTACAAATCTGAATTTTGCATCACCCTGTATATTTTTTCGAAATCTCAACCAAATATGCTAACTAAATGTTCTACACATCATGATGGGAAAATAAATGCACAAATTACTACAAACTGCACAAAAAAATGAACGTAGTACCTGTTGCTTTAGAAGAAATAGTTAACCCTCTCACGGCTGATGAGACCACGTGACACTCGTTGTAACTGGAAAATGTATGGCTTCAACCACTAATTTCTTCAATTTTTAAAAAACTTTCCTATTTGGTATATATATGTTGTTAGGCAACTATTCAACAATATAGCATATGTCATTCTACATATATATTATATTATTAATCATTGTTACTATATACTACATACTATTCGCCATATCTTCCAAACTTATTTACATATTTTGACGAAATAAAGCTAAAATATAAGAGGAAACCCCTCCATTTTGTCCTGTTGCGATAAGTGTCCTTTGCCTTTGAAGAAACGTTAAAATTTCTCTTATAACGTTTGTTTCTGTTTTTTAGTTTTTTCAAAATAAAACAGATTCGATTCCATTATATGTGGCTTTGACACACCATACTGTGTTTAACGAATGATAAAAGAGGAATATGTTACTGTGCCATTCAGAAGTACATACAGGGCATTCGTTAATATATGCACTTTCTTCACATTTTGAAAACCAAGTTAAACTTTCTGTACTACAAAGCTGAATTTTGCATCACCCTGTATATTTTTTACAAATCTCAACCAAATATGCTAACTAAATTTTCTACACGTCATCATGGGAAACTAATGCACAAATTACTACAAACTGCACTAAAAAACGAACGTAGTACCTGTTGCTTTAGAAGAAATAGTTAACCCTCTCACGGCTGATGAGACCACGTGACACTCGTTGTAACTGGAAAATGTATGGCTTCAACCACTAATTTCTTCAATTTTTAAAAAACTTTCCTATTTGGTATATATATGTTGTTAGGCAACTATTCAACAATATAGCATATGTCATTCTACATATATATTATAATATTAATCATTGTTACTATATACTACATACTATTCGCCATATCTTCCAAACTTATTTACATATTTTGACGAAATAAAGCTAAAATATAAAAGGAAACCCCTCCATTTTGTCCTGTTGCGATAAGTGTCCTTTGCCCTTGAAGAAACATTAAAATTCCTCTTATAACGTTTGTTTCTGTTTTTTAGTTTTTTCAAAATAAAACAGATTCGATTCCATTATATGTGGCTTTGACACACCATACTGTGGTTAACGAATGATAAAAGAGGAATATGTTACTGTGCCATTCAGAAGTACATACAGGGCATTCGTTAATATATGCACTTTCTTCACATTTTGAAAACCAATTTATACTTTCTGTACTACAAAGATGAATTTTGCCTCACAATGTATATTTTTTCGAAATCTCAACCAAATATGCTAACTAAATGTTCTACACATCATGATGGGAAAATAAATGCACAAATTACTACAAACTGCACAAAAAAATGAACGTAGTACCTGTTGCTTTAGAAGAAATAGTTAACCCTCTCACGGCTGATGAGACCACGTGACACTCGTTGTAACTGGAAAATGTATGGCTTCAACCACTAATTTCTTCAATTTTTAAAAAACTTTCCTATTTGGTATATATATGTTGTTAGGCAACTATTCAACAATATAGCATATGTCATTCTACATATATATTATATTATTAATCATTGTTACTATATACTACATACTATTCGCCATATCTTCCAAACTTATTTACATATTTTGACGAAATAAAGCTAAAATATAAGAGGAAACCCCTCCATTTTGTCCTGTTGCGATAAGTGTCCTTTGCCTTTGAAGAAACGTTAAAATTTCTCTTATAACGTTTGTTTCTGTTTTTTAGTTTTTTCAAAATAAAACAGATTCGATTCCATTATAT
Source organism: Thermobia domestica (assembly GCF_964235325.1). Classification (NCBI taxonomy): domain Eukaryota; kingdom Metazoa; phylum Arthropoda; class Insecta; order Zygentoma; family Lepismatidae; genus Thermobia; species Thermobia domestica. The sequence goes on from NW_027656593.1 coordinate 31,460, forward strand.
GTGGCTTTGACACACCATACTGTGGTTAACGAATGATAAAAGAGGAATATGTTACTGTGCCATTCAGAAGTACATACAGGGCATTCGTTAATATATGCAATTTCTTCACATTTTGAAAACCAAGTTAAACTTTCTGTACTACAAAGCTGAATTTTGCATCACCCTGTATATTTTTTCCAAATCTCAACCAAATATGCTAACTAAATGTTCTACACATCATCATGGGAAACTAATGCACAAATTACTACAAACTGCACTAAAAAATGAACGTAGTACCTGTTGCTTTAGAAGAAATAGTTAACCCTCTCACGGCTGATGAGACCACGTGACACTCGTTGTAACTGGAAAATATATGGCTTCAACCACTAATTTCTTCATTTTTTTTAAAAAAACTCTCATATTTGGTATATATGTTGTTAGGCAACTATTCAACAATATATCATATGTCATTCTACATATATATTATATTGTTATCCATTGTTACTATATACTACATACTATTCGCCATATCTCCCAAAGTTATTTACATATTTTGACGAAAGAAAGGTAAAATTGAAGAGGAAACCCCTCCATTTTGTCCTGTTGCGATAAGTGTCCTTTGCCCTTGAAGAAACGTTAAAATTTCTCTTATAACGTTTGTTTCTGTTTTTTGGTTTTTTCAAAATAAAACTGATTCGATTCCATTATATGTGGCTTTGACACACCATACTGTGGTTAACGAATGATAAAAGAGGAATATGTTACTGTGCCATTCAGAAGTACATACAGGGCATTCGTTAATATATGCACTTTCTTCACATTTTGAAAACCAATTTATACTTTCTGTACTACAAATCTGAATTTTGCATCACCCTGTATATTTTTTCGAAATCTCAACCAAATATGCTAACTAAACGTTCTACACATCATGATGGGAAAATAAATGCACAAATTACTACAAACTGCACAAAAAAATGAACGTAGTACCTGTTGCTTTAGAAGAAATAGTTAACCCTCTCACGGCTGATGAGACCACGTGACACTCGTTGTAACTGGAAAATGTATGGCTTCAACCACTAATTTCTTCATTTTTTTTCACAAACTCTCCTATTTGGTACATATATGTTGTTAGGCAACTATTCAACAATATAGCATATGTCATTCTACATATATATTATATTCTTATCCATTGTTACTATATACTACATACTATTCGCCATATCTCCCAAAGTTATTTACATATTTTGACGAAAGAAAGGTAAAATTGAAGAGGAAACCCCTCCATTTTGTCCTGTTGCGATAAGTGTCCTTTGCCCTTGAAGAAACATTAAAATTCCTCTTATAACGTTTGTTTCTGTTTTTTAGTTTTTTCAAAATAAAACAGATTCGATTCCATTATATGTGGCTTTGACACACCATACTGTGGTTAACGAATGATAAAAGAGGAATATGTTACTGTGCCATTCAGAAGTACATACAGGGCATTCGTTAATATATGCAATTTCTTCACATTTTGAAAACCAAGTTAAACTTTCTGTACTACAAAGCTGAATTTTGCATCACCCTGTATATTTTTTACAAATCTCAACCAAATATGCTAACTAAATGTTCTACACATCATCATGGGAAACTAATGCACAAATTACTACAAACTGCACTAAAAAATGAACGTAGTACCTGTTGTTTTAGAAGAAATAGTTAACCCTCTCACGGCTGATGAGACCACGTGACACTCGTTGTAACTGGAAAATATATGGCTTCAACCACTAATTTCTTCATTTTTTTTTAAAAAAACTCTCATATTTGGTATATATGTTGTTAGGCAACTATTCAACAATATATCATATGTCATTCTACATATATATTACATTGTTATCCATTGTTACTATATACTACATACTATTCGCCATATCTCCCAAACTTATTTACATATTTTGACGAAATAAAGCTAAAATTGAAGAGGAAACCCCTCCATTTTGTCCTGTTGCGATAAGTGTCCTTTGCCCTTGAAGAAACGTTAAAATTTCTCTTATAACGTTTGTTTCTGTTTTTTGGTTTTTTCAAAATAAAACAGATTCGATTCCATTATATGTGGCTTTGACACACCATACTGTGGTTAACGAATGATAAAAGACGAATATGTTACTGTGCCATTCAGAAGTACATACAGGGCATTCGTTAATATATGCACTTTCTTCACATTTTGAAAACCAATTTATACTTTCTGTACTACAAATCTGAATTTTGCATCACCCTGTATATTTTTTACAAATCTCAACCAAATATGCTAACTAAATGTTCTACACATCATCATAGGAAAATAAATGCACAAATTACTACAAATTGCTCTAAAAAATGAACGTAGTACCTGTTTCTTTAGAAGAAATTGTTAACCCTCTCACGGCTGATGAGACTACGTGACACTCGTTGTAACTGGAAAATGTATGGCCTCAACCACTAATTTCTTCATTTTTTTTCAAAAACTCTCCTATTTGGTACATATATGTTGTTAGGCAACTATTCAACAATATAGCATATGTCATTTTACATATATATTATATTCTTATCCATTGTTACTATATACTACATACTATTCGCCATATCTCCCAAAGTTATTTACATATTTTGACCAAATAAAGCTCAAATTGAAGGGCAAACCCATCCATTTTGTACGGTTGCGTTACAGGTCCTTTGTCCTTGAAGAAACATTAAAATTCCTCTTATAACGTTTGTTTCTCTTTTTTAGTTTTTTTCAAAATAAAACAGATTCGATTCCATTATATGTGGCTTTGACACACCATACTATGGTTAACGAATGATAAAAGAGGAATATGTTACTGTGCCATTCAGAAGTACATACAGGGCATTCGTTAATATATGCAATTTCTTCACATTTTGAAAACCAAGTTAAAATTTCTGTACTACAAAGCTGAATTTTGCATCACCCTGTATATTTTTTCCAAATCTCAACCAAATATGCTAACTAAATGTTCTACACATCATCATGGGAAACTAATGCACAAATTACTACAAACTGCACTAAAAAATGAACGTAGTACCTGTTGCTTTAGAAGAAATAGTGAACCCTCTCACGGCTGATGAGACCACGTGACACTCGTTGTAACTGGAAAATATATGGCTTCAACCACTAATTTCTTCAATTTTTTTAGAAAAACTCTCCTATTTGGTATATATGTTGTTAGGCAACTATTCAACAATATATCATATGTCATTCTACATATATATTATATGTTATCCATTGTTACTATATACTACATACTATTCGCCATATCTCCCAAAGTTATTTACATATTTTAACGAAAGAAAGGTAAAATTGAAGAGGAAACCCCTCCATTTTGTCGTGTTGCGATAAGTGTCCTTTGCCCTTGAAGAAACGTTAAAATTTCTCTTATAACCTTTGTTTCTGTTTTTTGGTTTTTTCAAAATAAAACAGATTCGATTCCATTATATGTGGCTTTGACACACCATACTGTGGTTAACGAATGATAAAAGAGGAATATGTTACTGTGCCATTCAGAAGTACATACAGGGCATTCGTTAATATATGCACTTTCTTCACATTTTGAAAACCAATTTATACTTTCTGTACTACAAATCTGAATTTTGCATCACCCTGTATATTTTTTCGAAATGTCAACCAAATATGCTAACTAAACGTTCTACACATCATGATGGGAAAATAAATGCACAAATTACTACAAACTGCACAAAAAAATGAACGTAGTACCTGTTGCTTTAGAAGAAATAGTGAACCCTCTCACGGCTGATGAGACCACGTGACACTCGTTGTAACTGGAAAATGTATGGCTTCAACCACTAATTTCTTCATTTTTTTTCACAAACTCTCCTATTTGGTACATATATGTTGTTAGGCAACTATTCAACAATATAGCATATGTCATTCTACATATATATTATATTCTTATCCATTGTTACTATATACTACATACTATTCGCCATATCTCCCAAAGTTATTTACATATTTTGACGAAAGAAAAAAAAAAATTGAAGGGCAAACCCGTCCATTTTGTACGGTTGCGTTACAGGTCCTTTGTCCTTGAAGAAACATTAAAATTCTTCTTATAACGTTTGTTTCTCTTTTTTAGTTTTTTTCAAAATAAAACAGATTCGATTTCATTTTATGTGGCTTTGACACACCATACTATGGTTAACGAATGATAAAAGAGGAATATGTTACTGTGCCATTCAGAAGTACATACAGGGCATTCGTTAATATATGCAGTTTCTTCACATTTTGAAAACCAATTTATACTTTCTGTACTACAAAACTGAATTTTGCATCACCCTGTATACTTTTTCGAAATCCCAACCAAATATGCCAACTAAATGTTCTACACATCATGATGGGAAAATAAATGCACAAATTACTACAAACTGCACAAAAAAATGAACGTAGTACCTGTTGCTTTAGAAGAAATAGTTAACCCTCTCACGGCTGATGAGACTACGTGACACTCGTTGTAACTGGAAAATGTATGGCTTCAACCACTAATTTCTTCATTTTTTTTCAAAAACTCTCCTATTTGGTACATATATGTTGTTAGGCAACTATTCAACAATATAGCATATGTCATTCTACATATATATTATATTCTTATCCATTGTTACTATATACTACATACTATTCGCCATATCTCCCAAAGTTATTTACATATTTTGACCAAATAAAGATCAAATTGAAGGGCAAACCCATCCATTTTGTACGGTTGCGTTACAGGTCCTTTGTCCTTGAAGAAACATTAAAATTCCTCTTATAACGTTTGTTTCTCTTTTTTAGTTTTTTTCAAAATAAAACAGATTCGATACCATTATATGTGGCTTTGACACACCATACTATGGTTAACGAATGATAAAAGAGGAATATGTTACTGTGCCATTCAGAAGTACATACAGGGCATTCGTTAATATATGCAATTTCTTCACATTTTGAAAACCAAGTTAAAATTTCTGTACTACAAAGCTGAATTTTGCATCACCCTGTATATTTTTTACAAATCTCAACCACATATGCTAACTAAATTTTCTACGCATCATCATGGGAAACTAATGCACAAATTACTACAAACTGCACTAAAAAATGAACGTAGTACCTGTTGTTTTAGAAGAAATAGTTAACCCTCTCACGGCTGATGAGACCCCGTGACACTCGTTGTAACTGGAAAATGTATGGCTTCAACCACTAATTTCTTCAATTTTTAAAAAACTTTCCTATTTGGTATATATATGTTGTTAGGCAACTATTCAACAATATAGCATATGTCATTCTACATATATATTATATTATTAATCATTGTTACTATATACTACATACTATTCGCCATATCTTCCAAACTTATTTACATATTTTGACGAAATAAAGCTAAAATATAAGAGGAAACCCCTCCACTTTGTCCTGTTGCGATAAGTGTCCTTTGCCCTTGAAGAAACGTTAAAATTTCTCTTATAACGTTTGTTTCTGTTTTTTAGTTTTTTCAAAATAAAACAGATTCGATTCCATTATATGTGGCTTTGACACACCATACTGTGGTTAACGAATGATAAAAGAGGAATATGTTACTGTGCCATTCAGAAGTACATACAGGGTATTCGTTAATATATGCAATTTCTTCACATTTTGAAAACCAAGTTAAACTTTCTGTACTACAAAGCTGAATTTTGCATCACCCTGTATATTTTTTCCAAATCTCAACCAAATATGCTAACTAAATGTTCTACACATCATCATGGGAAACTAATGCACAAATTACTACTAACTGCACTAAAAAATGAACTTAGTACTTGTTGCTTTAGAAGAAATAGTTAACCCTCTCACAGCTGACGAGACCACGTGACACTCGTTGTAACTGGAAAATGTATGGCTTCAACCACTAATTTCTTCAATTTTTTTAAAAAACTTTCCTATTTGGTATATATATGTTGTTAGGCAACTATTCAACAATATAGCATATGTCATTCTACATATATATTATATTGTTAATCATTGTTACTATATACTACATACTATTCGCCATATCTCCCAAACTTATTTACATATTTTGACGAAATAAAGCTAAAATTGAAGAGGAAACCCCTCCATCTTGTCCTGTTGCGATAAGGGTCCTTTGCCCTTGAAGAAACATTAAAATTCCTCTTATAACGTTTGTTTCTGTTTTTTAGTTTTTTCAAAATAAAACAGATTCGATTCCATTATATGTGGCTTTGACACACCATACTGTGGTTAGCGAATGATAAAAGAGGAATATGTTACTGTGTCATTCAGAAGTACATACAGGGCATTCGTTAATATATGCACTTTCTTCACATTTTGAAAACCAATTTATACTTTCTGTACTACAAAACTGAATTTTGCATCACCCTGTATATTTTTTCGAAATCCCAACCAAAAATGCCAACTAAATCTTCTACACATCATGATGGGAAAATAAATGCACAAATTACTAAAAAATGCACAAAAAAATGAACGTAGTACCTGTTGCTTTAGAAGAAATAGTTAACCCTCTCACGGCTGATGAGACCATGTGACACTCGTTGTAACTGGAAAATGTATGGCTTCAACCACTAATTTCTTCATTTTTTTTTCAAAAACTCTCCTATTTGGTACATATATGTTGTTAGGCAACTATTCAACAATATAGCATATGTCATTCTACATATATATTATATTATTAATCATTGTTACTATATACTACATACTATTCGCCATATCTTCCAAACTTATTTACATATTTTGACGAAATAAATCTAAAATTGAAGAGGAAACACCTCCACTTTGTCCTGTTGCGATAAGGGTCCTTTGCCCTTGAAGAAACGTTAAAATTTCTCTTATAACGTTTGTTTCTGTTTTTTAGTTTTTTCAAAATAAAACAGATTCGATTCCATTATATGTGGCTTTGACACACCATACTGTGGTTAACGAATGATAAAAGAGGAATATGTTACTGTGCCATTCAGAAGTACATACAGGGCATTCGTTAATACATGCACTTTCTTCACATTTTGAAAACCAATTTATACTTTCTGTACTACAAAGATGAATTTTGCATCACCCTGTATATTTTTTCGAAATCTCAACCAAATATGCTAACTAAATGTTCTACACATCATCATGGGAAAATAAATGCACAAATTACTACAAACTGCACAAAAAAATGAACGTAGTACCTGTTGCTTTAGAAGAAATAGTTAACCCTCTCACGGCTGATGAGACCACGTCACACTCGTTGTAACTGGAAAATGTATGGCTTCAACCACTAATTTCTTCAATTTTTTTTAAAAACTCTCCTATTTGGTACATATATGTTGTTAGGCAACTATTCAACAATATAGCATATGTCATTCTACATATATATTATATTCTTATCCATTGTTACTATATACTACATACTATTCGCCATATCTCCCAAAGTTATTTACATATTTTGACGAAAGAAAGGTAAAATTGAAGAGGAAACCCCTCCATTTTGTCCTGTTGCGATAAGTGTCCTTTGCCCTTGAAGAAACGTTAAAATTTCTCTTATAACGTTTGTTTCTGTTTTTTAGTTTTTTCAAAATAAAACAGATTCGATTCCATTATATGTGGCTTTGACACACTATACTGTGGTTAACGAATGATAAAAGAGGAATATGTTACTGTGCCATTCAGAAGTACATACAGGGTATTCGTTAATATATGCAATTTCTTCACATTTTGAAAACCAAGTTAAACTTTCTGTACTACAAAGCTGAATTTTGCATCACCCTGTATATTTTTTCGAAATCTCAACCAAATATGCTAACTAAATGTTCTACACATCATCATGGGAAACTAATGCACAAATTACTACAAACTGCACTAAAAAATGAACGTAGTACCTGTTGCTTTAGAAGAAATAGTTAACCCTCTCACGGCTGATGAGACCACGTGACACTCGTTGTTACTGGAAAATATATGGCTTCAACCACTAATTTCTTCAATTTTTTTAAAAAAACTCTCCTATTTGGTATATATGTTGTTAGGCAACTATTCAACAATATATCATATGTCATTCTACATATATATTATATTGTTATCCATTGTTACTATATACTACATACTATTCGCCATATCTCCCAAAGTTATTTACATATTTTGACGAAATAAAGCTCAAATTGAAGGGCAAACCTATCCATTTTGTACGGTTGCGTTACAGGTAATTTGTCCTTGAAGATACATTAAAATTCCTCTTATAACGTTTGTTTCTCTTTTTTAGTTTTTTCAAAATAAAATAGATTCGATTCCATTTTATGTGGCTTTGACACACCATACTGTGGTTAACGAATGATAAAAGAGGAATATGTTACTGTGCCATTCAGAAGTACATACAGGGCATTCGTTAATACATGCACTTTCTTCACATTTTGAAAACCAATTTATACTTTCTGTACTACAAAGATGAATTTTGCATCACCCTGTATATTTTTTCGAAATCTCAACCAAATATGCTAACTAAATGTTCTACACATCATCACGGGAAAATAAATGCACAAATTACTACAAACTGCACAAAAAAATGAACGTAGTACCTGTTGCTTTAGAAGAAATAGTTAACCCTCTCACGGCTGATGAGACCACGTGACACTCGTTGTAACTGGAAAATGTATGGCTTCAACCACTAATTTCTTCATTTTTTTTCACAAACTCTCCTATTTTGTACATATATGTTGTTAGGCAACTATTCAACAATATAGCATATGTCATTCTACATATATATTATATTCTTATCCATTGTTACTATATACTACATACTATTCGCCATATCTCCCAAAGTTATTTACATATTTTGACGAAATAAAGCTCAAATTGAAGGGCAAACCTATCCATTTTGTACGGTTGCGTTACAGGTAATTTGTCCTTGAAGATACATTAAAATTCCTCTTATAACGTTTGTTTCTCTTTTTTAGTTTTTTCAAAATAAAATAGATTCGATTCCATTTTATCTGGCTTTGACACACCATACTATGGTTAACGAATGATAAAAGAGGAATATGTTAGTGTGCCATTCAGAAGTACATACAGGGCATTCGTTAATATATGCAATTTCTTCACATTTTGAAAACCAAGTTAAAATTTCTGTACTACAAAGCTGAATTTTGCATCACCCTGTATATTTTTTACAAATCTCAACCAAATATGCTAACTAAATTTTCTACACATCATCATGGGAAACTAATGCACAAATTACTACAAACTGCACTAAAAAATGAACGTAGTACCTGTTGCTTTAGAAGAAATAGTTAACCCTCTCACAGCTGACGAGACCACGTGACACTCGTTGTAACTGGAAAATGTATGGCTTCAACCACTAATTTCTTCAATTTTTTTAAAAAACTTTCCTATTTGGTATATATATGTTGTTAGGCAACTATTCAACAATATAGCATATGTCATTCTACATATATATTATATTGTTAATCATTGTTACTATATACTACATACTATTCGCCATATCTCACAAACTTATTTACATATTTTGACGAAATAAAGCTAAAATTGAAGAGGATACCCCTCCATTTTGTCCTGTTGCGATAAGGGTCCTTTGCCCTTGAAGAAACATTAAAATTCCTCTTATAACGTTTGTTTCTGTTTTTTAGTTTTTTCAAAATAAAACAGATTCGATTCCATTATATGTGGCTTTGACACACCATACTATGGTTAACGAATGATAAAAGAGGAATATGTTACTGTGCCATTCAAAAGTACATACAGGGCATTCGTTAATATATGCACTTTCTTCACATTTTGAAAACCAATTTATACTTTCTGTACTACAAAGATGAATTTTGCATCACCCTGTATATTTTTTACAAATCTCAACCAAATATGCTAACTAAATGTTCTACACATCATGATGGGAAAATAAATGCACAAATTACTACAAACTGCACAAAAAAATGAACGTAGTACCTGTTGCTTTAGAAGAAATAGTTAACCCTCTCACGGCTGATGAGACCACGTGACACTCGTTGTAACTGGAAAATGTATGGCTTCAACCACTAATTTCTTCATTTTTAAAAAAAACTCTCCTATTTGGTACATATATGTTGTTAGGCAACTATTCAACAATATAGCATATGTCATTCTACATATATATTATATTCTTATCCATTGTTACTATATACTACATACTATTCGCCATATCTCCCAAAGTTATTTACATATTTTGACGAAATAAAGCTCAAATTGACGGGCAAACCCATCCATTTTGTACGGGTGCGTTACAGGTCCTTTGTCCTTGAAGAACCATTAAAATTCCTCTTATAACGTTTGTTTTTTTTTTAGTTTTTTCAAAATAAAACAGATTCGATTCCATTATATGTGGCTTTGACACACCATACTATGGTTAACGAATGCTAAAAGAGGAACATGTTACTGTGCCATTCAGAAGTACATACAGGGCATTCGTTAATATATGCACTTTCTTCACATTTTGAAAACCAATTTATACTTTCTGTACTACAAAGATGAATTTTGCATCACCCTGTATATTTTTTCCAAATCTCAACCAAATATGCTAACTAAATGTTCTACACATCATCATGGGAAAATAAATGCACAAATTACTACAAATTGCACTAAAAAATGAACGTAGTACCTGTTTCTTTAGAAGAAATAGTTAACCCTCTCACGGCTGATGAGACCACGTGACACTCGTTGTAACTGGAAAATATATGGCTTCAACCACTAATTTCTTCAATTTTTTTTAAAAAACTCTCCTATTTGGTATATATGTTGTTAGGCAACTATTCAACAATATAGCATCTGTCATTCTACATATATATTATATTGTGATCCATTGTTACTATATACTACATACTATTCGCCATATCTCCCAAAGTTATTTACATATTTTGATGAAATAAAGCTAAAATATAAGAGGAAACCCCTCCACTTTGTCCTGTTTCGATAAGTGTCCTTTGCCCTTGAAGAAACATTAAAATTCCTCTTATAACGTTTGTTTCTCTTTTTTAGTTTATTCAAAAAAAAAAAACAGATTCGATTCCATTATATGTGGCTTTGACACACCATACTATGGTTAACGAATGATAAAAGAGGAATATGTTACTGTGCCATTCAGAAGTACATACAGGGCATTCGTTAATATATGCAATTTCTTCACATTTTGAAAACCAAGTTAAACTTTCTGTACTACAAAGCTGAATTTTGCATCACCCTCTATATTTTTTACAAATCTCAACCAAATATGCTAACTAAATGTTCTACACATCATCATGGGAAACTAATGGAGAAATTACTACAAACTGCACTAAAAAATGAACGTAGTACCTGTTGCTTTAGAAGAAATATTTAACCCTCTCACGGCTGATCAGACCACGTGACACTCGTTGTAACTGGAAAATATATGGCTTCAACCACTAATTTCTTCAATTTTTTTAAAAAAACTCTCCTATTTGGTATATATGTTGTTAGGCAACAATTCGACAATATATAATATGTCATTCTACATATATATTATATTGTTATCCATTGTTACTATATACTACATACTATTCGCCATATCTCCCAAACTTATTTACATATTTTGACGAAATAAAGCTAAAATTGAAGAGGAAACCCCTCCATTTTGTCCTGTTGCGATAAGGGTCCTTTGCCCTTGAAGAAACATTAAAATTCCTCTTATAACGTTTATTTCTCTTTTTTAGTTTTTTCAAAATAAAACAGATTCGATTCCATTATATGTGGCTTTGACACACCATACTGTGGTTAACGAATGATAAAAGAGGAATATGTTACTGTGCCATTCAGAAGTACATACAGGGCATTCGCTAATATATGCACTTTCTTCACATTTTGAAAACCAATTTATACTTTCTGTACTACAAAGATGAATTTTGCATCACCCTGTATATTTTTTCCAAATCTCAACCAAATATGCTAACTAAATGTTCTACACATCATCATGGGAAAATAAATGCACAAATTACTACAAACTGCGCAAAAAAATGAACGTAGTACCTGTTGCTTTAGAAGAAATAGTTAACCCTCTCACGGCTGATGAGACCACGTGACACTCGTTGTAACTGGAAAATGTATGGCTTCAACCATTAATTTCTTCATTTTTTAAAAAAAAACTCTCCTATTTGGTACATATATGTTGTTAGGCAACTATTCAACAATATAGCATATGTCATTCTACATATATATTATATTCTTATCCATTGTTACTATATACTACATACTATTCGCCATATCTCCCAAAGTTATTTACATATTTTGACGAAATAAAGCTCAAATTGACGGGCAAACCCATCCATTTTGTACGGGTGCGTTACAGGTCCTTTGTCCTTGAAGAACCATTAAAATTCCTCTTATAACGTTTGTTTTTTTTTTTAGTTTTTTCAAAATAAAACAGATTCGATTCCATTATATGTGGCTTTGACACACCATACTATGGTTAACGAATGCTAAAAGAGGAATATGTTACTGTGCCATTCAGAAGTACATACAGGGCATTCGTTAATATATGCACTTTCTTCACATTTTGAAAACCAATTTATACTTTCTGTACTACAAAGCTGAATTTTGCATCACCCTCTATATTTTTTCCAAATCTCAACCAAATATGCTAACTAAATGTTCTACACATCATCATGGGAAAATAAATGCACAAATTACTACAAATTGCACTAAAAAATGAACGTAGTACCTGTTTCTTTAGAAGAAATAGTTAACCATCTCACTCCTGATGAGACCACGTGACACTCGTTGTAACTGGAAAATATATGGCTTCAACCACTAATTTCTTCAATTTTTTTTAAAAAACTCTCCTATTTGGTATATATGTTGTTAGGCAACTATTCAACAATATAGCATATGTCATTCTACATATATATTATATTGTTATCCATTGTTACTATATACTACATACTATTCGCCATATCTCCCAAACTTATTTACATATTTTGACGAAATAAAGCTAAAATTGAAGAGGAAACCCCTCCACTTTGTCCTGTTGCGATAAGGGTCCTTTGCCCTTGAAGAAACATTAAAATTCCTCTTATAACGTTTGTTTCTCTTTTCTAGTTTTTTCAAAATAAAACAGATTCGATTCCATTATATGTGGCTTTGACACACCATACTGTGCTTAACGAATGCTAAAAGAGGAATATGTTACAGTGCCATTCAGAAGTACATACAGGGCATTCGTTAATATATGCAATTTCTTCACATTTTGAAAACCAAGTTAAACTTTCTGTACTACAAAGCTGAATTTTGCATCACCCTGTATATTTTTTCCAAATCTCAACCAAATATGCTAACTAAATGTTCTACACATCATCATGGGAAACTAATGCACAAATTACTACAAACTGCACAAAAAAATGAACTTAGTACCTGTTGGTTTAGAAGAAATAGTTAACCCTCTCACAGCTGACGAGACCACGTGACACTCGTTGTAACTGGAAAATGTATGGCTTCAACCACTAATTTCTTCAATTTTTTGAAAAAAATTTCCCATTTGGTATATATATGTTGTTAGGCAACTATTCAACAATATAGCATATGTCATTCTACATATATATTATATTGTTAATCATTGTTACTATATACTACATACTATTCGCCATATCTCCCAAACTTATTTACATATTTTGACGAAATAAAGCTAAAATTGAAGAGGAAACCCCTCCATTTTGTCCTGTTGCGATAAGGGTCCTTTGCCCTTGAAGAAACATTAAAATTCCTCTTATAACGTTTGTTTCTGTTTTTTAGTTTTTTCAAAATAAAACAGATTCGATTCCATTATATGTGGCTTTGACACACCATACTGTGATTAACGAATGATAAAAGAGGAATATGTTACTGTGCCATTCAGAAGTACATACAGGGCATTCGTTAATATATGCACTTTCTTCACATTTTGAAAACCAATTTATACTTTCTGTACTACAAAGATGAATTTTGCATCACCCTGTATATTTTTTACAAATCTCAACCAAATATGCTAACTAAATGTTCTACACATCATGATGGGAAAATAAATGCACAAATTACTACAAACTGCACTAAAAAATGAACGTAGTACCTGTTGCTTTAGAAGAAATAGTTAACCCTCTCACGGCTGATGAGACCACGTGACACTCGTTGTAACTGGAAAATGTATGGCTTCAACCACTAATTTCTTCATTTTTTTTAAAAAAATTCTCCTATTTGGTACATATATGTTGTTAGGCAACTATTCAACAATATAGCATATGTCATTCTACATATATATTATATTGTTATCCATTGTTACTATATACTACATACTATTCGCCATATCTCCCAAACTTATTTACATATTTTGACGAAATAAAGCTAAAATTGAAGAGGAAACCCCTCCACTTTGTCCTGTTGCGATAAGGGTCCTTTGCCTTTGAAGAAAAATTAAAATTCCTCTTATAACGTTCGTTTCTCTTTTTTAGTTTTTTCAAAATAAAACAGATTCGATTCCATTATATGTGGCTTTGACACACCATACTGTGCTTAACGAATGATAAAAGAGGAATATGTTACTGTGCCATTCACAAGTACATACAGGGCATTCGTTAATATATGCACTTTCTTCACATTTCGAAAACCAATTTATACTTTCTGTACTACAAAGATGAATTTTGCATCACCCTGTATATTTTTTACAAATCTCAACCAAATATGCTAACTAAATGTTCTACACATCATCATAGGAAAATAAATGCACAAATTACTACAAATTGCTCTAAAAAAAAATGTAGTACCTGTTTCTTTAGAAGAAATTGTTAACCCTCTCACGGCTGATGAGACCACGTGACAATCGTTGTAACTGGAAAATGTATGGCTTCAACCACTAATTTCTTCAATTTTTAAAAAACTTTCCTATTTGGTATATATATGTTGTTAGGCAACTATTCAACAATATAGCATATGTCATTCTACATATATATTATGTTCTTATCCATTGTTACTATATACTACATACTATTCGCCATATCTCCCAAAGTTATTTACATATTTTGAAGAAATAAAGCTCAAATTGAAGGGCAAACCCATCCATTTTGTACGGTTGCGTTACAGGTCCTTTGTCCTTGAAGAAAAATTAAAATTCCTTTTATAACGTTTGTTTCTCTTTTTTACTTTTTTCAAAATAAAACAGATTCGATTCCATTATATGTGGCTTTGACACACCATACTATGGTTAACGAATGCTAAAAGAGGAATATGTTACTGCGCCATTCAGAAGTACATACAGGACATTTGTTAATATATGCAATTTCTTCACATTTTGAAAACCAAGTTAAACTTTCTGTACTACAAAGCTGAATTTTGCATCACCCTGTATATTTTTTACAAATCTCAACCAAATATGCTAACTAAATGTTCTACACATCATCATGGGAAACTAATGCACAAATTACTACAAACTGCACTAAAAAATGAACGTAGTACCTGTTGCTTTAGAAGAAATATTTAACCCTCTCACGGCTGATGAGACCACGTGACACTCGTTGTAACTGGAAAATATATGGCTTCAACCACTAATTTCTTCAATTTTTTTAAAAAAACTCTCCTATTTGGTATATATGTTGTTAGGCAACTATTCAACAATATATCATATGTCATTCTACATATATATTATATTGTTATCCATTGTTACTATATACTACATACTATTCCCCATATCTCCCAAACCTATTTACATATTTTGACGAAATAAATCTAAAATTGAAGAGGAAACCCCTCCACTTTGTCCTGTTGCGATAGGGGTCCTTTGCCCTTGAAGAAACGTTAAATTTCCTCTTATAATGTTTGTTTTGTTTTTTAGTTTTTTCAAAATAAAACAGATTAGATTCCATTATATGTGGCTTTGACACACCATACTGTGGTTAACGAATGATAAAAGAGGAATATGTTACTGTGCCATTCAGAAGTACATACAGGGCATTCGTTAATATATGCAATTTCTTCACATTTTGAAAACCAAGTTAAACTTTCTGTACTACAAAGCTGAATTTTGCATCACCCTGTATATTTTTTACAAATCTCAACCAAATATGCTAACTAAATGTTCTACACATCATCATGGGAAAAAAAATGCACAAATTACTACAAATTGCACTAAAAAATGAACGTAGTACCTGTTGCTTTAGAAGAAATAGTTAACCCTCTCACGGCTGATGAGACCACGTGACACTCGTTGTAACTGGAAAATATATGGCTTCAACCACTAATTTCTTCAATTTTTTTTAAAAAACTCTCCTATTTGGTATATATGTTGTTAGGCAACTATTCAACAATATAGCATATGTCATTCTACATATATATTATATTGTTATCCATTGTTACTATATACTACATACTATTCGCCATATCTCCCAAACTTATTTACATATTTTGACGAAATAAAGCTAAAATTGAAGAGGAAACCCCTCCACTTTGTCCTGTTGCGATAAGGGTCCTTTGCCTTTGAAGAAACATTAAAATTCCTCTTATAACGTTTGTTTCTGTTTTTTAGTTTTTTCAAAATAAAACAGATTCGATTCCATTATATGTGGCTTTGACACACCATACTGTGCTTAACGAATGATAAAAGATCAATATGTTACTGTGCCATTCAGAAGTACATACAGGGCATTCGTTAATATATGCACTTTCTTCACATTTTGAAAACCAATTTATACTTTCTGTACTACAAAGCTGAATTTTGCATCACCCTGTATATTTTTTCCAAATCTCAACCGAATATGCTAACTAAATGTTCTACACATCATCATAGGAAAATAAATGCACGAATTACTACAAATTGCTCTAAAAAATGAACGTAGTACCTGTTTCTTTAGAAGAAATTGTTAACCCTCTCACGGCTGATGAGACCACGTGACACTCGTTGTAACTGGAAAATGTATGGCTTCAAAAAATAATTTCTTCAATTTTTAAAAAACTTTCCTATTTGGTATATATATGTTGTTAGGCAACTATTCAACAATATAGCATATGTCATTCTACATATATATTATGCTATTAATCATTGTTACTATATACTACAAACTATTCGCCATATCTTCCAAACTTATTTACATATTTTGACAAAATAAAGCTAAAATTGAAGAGGAAACCCCTCCATTTTGTCCTGTTGCGATAAGGGTCCTTTGCCCTTGAAGAAACATTAAAATTCCTCTTATAACGTTTATTTCTCTTTTTTAGTTTTTTCAAAATAAAACAGATTCGATTCCATTATATGTGGCTTTGACACACCATACTCTGCTTAACGAATGATAAAAGAGGAATATGTTACTGTGCCATTCAGAAGTACATACACGGCATTCGTTAATATATGCACTTTCTTCACATTTTGAAAACCAATTTATACTTTCTGTACTACAAAGCTGAATTTTGCATCACCCTGTATATTTTTTCCAAATCTCAACCAAATATGCTAACTAAATGTTCTACACATCATCATGGGAAAATAAATGCACAAATTACTACAAATTGCACTAAGAAATGAACGTAGTACCTGTTGCTTTAGAAGAAATAGTTAACCCTCTCACGGCTGATGAGACCACGTGACACTCGTTGTAACTGGAAAATGTATGGCTTCAACCACTAATTTCTTCATTTTTTTTAAAAAAATTCTCCTATTTGGTACATATATGTTGTTAGGCAACTATTCAACAATATAGCATATGTCATTCTACATATATATTATATTGTTATCCATTGTTACTATATACTACATACTATTCGCCATATCTCCCAAACTTATTTACATATTTTGACGAAATAAAGCTAAAATTGAAGAGGAAACCCCTCCACTTTGTCCTGTTGCGATAAGGGTCCTTTGCCTTTGAAGAAAAATTAAAATTCCTCTTATAACGTTCGTTTCTCTTTTTTAGTTTTTTCAAAATAAAACAGATTCGATTCCATTATATGTGGCTTTGACACACCATACTGTGCTTAACGAATGATAAAAGAGGAATATGTTACTGTGCCATTCACAAGTACATACAGGGCATTCGTTAATATATGCACTTTCTTCACATTTCGAAAACCAATTTATACTTTCTGTACTACAAAGATGAATTTTGCATCACCCTGTATATTTTTTACAAATCTCAACCAAATATGCTAACTAAATGTTCTACACATCATCATAGGAAAATAAATGCACAAATTACTACAAATTGCTCTAAAAAATGAACGTAGTACCTGTTTCTTTAGAAGAAATTGTTAACCCTCTCACGGCTGATGAGACCACGTGACAATCGTTGTAACTGGAAAATGTATGGCTTCAACCACTAATTTCTTCAATTTTTAAAAAACTTTCCTATTTGGTATATATATGTTGTTAGGCAACTATTCAACAATATAGCATATGTCATTCTACATATATATTATATTCTTATCCATTGTTACTATATACTACATACTATTCGCCATATCTCCCAAAGTTATTTACATATTTTGAAGAAATAAAGCTCAAATTGAAGGGCAAACCCATCCATTTTGTACGGTTGCGTTACAGGTCCTTTGTCCTTGAAGAAAAATTAAAATTCCTTTTATAACGTTTGTTTCTCTTTTTTACTTTTTTCAAAATAAAACAGATTCGATTCCATTATATGTGGCTTTGACACACCATACTATGGTTAACGAATGCTAAAAGAGGAATATGTTACTGCGCCATTCAGAAGTACATACAGGACATTTGTTAATATATGCAATTTCTTCACATTTTGAAAACCAAGTTAAACTTTCTGTACTACAAAGCTGAATTTTGCATCACCCTGTATATTTTTTACAAATCTCAACCAAATATGCTAACTAAATGTTCTACACATCATCATGGGAAACTAATGCACAAATTACTACAAACTGCACTAAAAAATGAACGTAGTACCTGTTGCTTTAGAAGAAATATTTAACCCTCTCACGGCTGATGAGACCACGTGACACTCGTTGTAACTGGAAAATATATGGCTTCAACCACTAATTTCTTCAATTTTTTTAAAAAAACTCTCCTATTTGGTATATATGTTGTTAGGCAACTATTCAACAATATATCATATGTCATTCTACATATATATTATATTGTTATCCATTGTTACTATATACTACATACTATTCCCCATATCTCCCAAACCTATTTACATATTTTGACGAAATAAATCTAAAATTGAAGAGGAAACCCCTCCACTTTGTCCTGTTGCGATAGGGGTCCTTTGCCCTTGAAGAAACGTTAAATTTCCTCTTATAATGTTTGTTTTGTTTTTTAGTTTTTTCAAAATAAAACAGATTAGATTCCATTATATGTGGCTTTGACACACCATACTGTGGTTAACGAATGATAAAAGAGGAATATGTTACTGTGCCATTCAGAAGTACATACAGGGCATTCGTTAATATATGCAATTTCTTCACATTTTGAAAACCAAGTTAAACTTTCTGTACTACAAAGCTGAATTTTGCATCACCCTGTATATTTTTTACAAATCTCAACCAAATATGCTAACTAAATGTTCTACACATCATCATGGGAAAAAAAATGCACAAATTACTACAAATTGCACTAAAAAATGAACGTAGTACCTGTTGCTTTAGAAGAAATAGTTAACCCTCTCACGGCTGATGAGACCACGTGACACTCGTTGTAACTGGAAAATATATGGCTTCAACCACTAATTTCTTCAATTTTTTTTAAAAAACTCTCCTATTTGGTATATATGTTGTTAGGCAACTATTCAACAATATAGCATATGTCATTCTACATATATATTATATTGTTATCCATTGTTACTATATACTACATACTATTCGCCATATCTCCCAAACTTATTTACATATTTTGACGAAATAAAGCTAAAATTGAAGAGGAAACCCCTCCACTTTGTCCTGTTGCGATAAGGGTCCTTTGCCTTTGAAGAAACATTAAAATTCCTCTTATAACGTTTGTTTCTGTTTTTTAGTTTTTTCAAAATAAAACAGATTCGATTCCATTATATGTGGCTTTGACACACCATACTGTGCTTAACGAATGATAAAAGATCAATATGTTACTGTGCCATTCAGAAGTACATACAGGGCATTCGTTAATATATGCACTTTCTTCACATTTTGAAAACCAATTTATACTTTCTGTACTACAAAGCTGAATTTTGCATCACCCTGTATATTTTTTCCAAATCTCAACCGAATATGCTAACTAAATGTTCTACACATCATCATAGGAAAATAAATGCACGAATTACTACAAATTGCTCTAAAAAATGAACGTAGTACCTGTTTCTTTAGAAGAAATTGTTAACCCTCTCACGGCTGATGAGACCACGTGACACTCGTTGTAACTGGAAAATGTATGGCTTCAAAAAATAATTTCTTCAATTTTTAAAAAAACTTTCCTATTTGGTATATATATGTTGTTAGGCAACTATTCAACAATATAGCATATGTCATTCTACATATATATTATGCTATTAATCATTGTTACTATATACTACAAACTATTCGCCATATCTTCCAAACTTATTTACATATTTTGACAAAATAAAGCTAAAATTGAAGAGGAAACCCCTCCATTTTGTCCTGTTGCGATAAGGGTCCTTTGCCCTTGAAGAAACATTAAAATTCCTCTTATAACGTTTATTTCTCTTTTTTAGTTTTTTCAAAATAAAACAGATTCGATTCCATTATATGTGGCTTTGACACACCATACTCTGCTTAACGAATGATAAAAGAGGAATATGTTACTGTGCCATTCAGAAGTACATACACGGCATTCGTTAATATATGCACTTTCTTCACATTTTGAAAACCAATTTATACTTTCTGTACTACAAAGCTGAATTTTGCATCACCCTGTATATTTTTTCCAAATCTCAACCAAATATGCTAACTAAATGTTCTACACATCATCATGGGAAAATAAATGCACAAATTACTACAAATTGCACTAAGAAATGAACGTAGTACCTGTTGCTTTAGAAGAAATAGTTAACCCTCTCACGGCTAATGAGACCACGTGACACTCGTTGTAACTGGAAAATGTATGGCTTCAACCACTAATTTCTTCATTTTTTTAAAAAAACTCTCCTATTTGGTACATGTTTGTTGTTAGGCAACTATTCAACAATATAGCATATGTCATTCTACATATATATTATATTGTTAATCATTGTTACTATATACTACATACTATTCGCCATATCTCCCAAACTTATTTACATATTTTGACGAAATAAAGCTAAAATTAAAGAGGAAACCCCTCCATTTTGTCCTGTTGCGATAAGGGTCCTTTGCCCTTGAAGAAACATTAAAATTCCTCTTATAACGTTTGTTTCTGTTTTTTTTAGTTTTTTCAAAATAAAACAGATTCGATTCCATTATATGTGGCTTTGACACACCATACTGTGGTTAACGAATGATAAAAGAGGAATATGTTACTGTGACATTCAGAAGTACATACAGGGCATTCGTTAATATATGCACTTTCTTCACATTTTGAAAACCAATTTATACTTTCTGTACTACAAAGATGAATTTTGCATCACCCTGTATATTTTTTACAAATCTCAACCAAATATGCTAACTAAATGTTCTACACATCATGATGGGAAAATAAATGCACAAATTACTACAAACTGCACTAAAAAATGAACGTAGTACCTGTTGCTTTAGAAGAAATAGTTAACCCTCTCACGGCTGATGAGACCACGTGACACTCGTTGTAACTGGAAAATGTATGGCTTCAACCACTAATTTCTTCATTTTTTTAAAAAAACTCTCCTATTTGGTACATATATGTTGTTAGGCAACTATTCAACAATATAGCATATGTCATTCTACATATATATTATATTGTTATCCATTGTTACTATATACTACATACTATTCGCCATATCTCCCAAACTTATTTACATATTTTGACGAAATAAAGCTAAAATTGAAGAGGAAACCCCTCCACTTTGTCCTGTTGCGATAAGGGTCCTTTGCCTTTGAAGAAAAATTAAAATTCCTCTTATAACCTTTGTTTCTCTTTTTTAGTTTTTTCAAAATAAAACAGATTCGATTCCATTATATGTGGCTTTGACACACCATACTGTGCTTAACGAATGATAAAAGAGGAATATGTTACTGTGCCATTCAGAAGTACATACAGGGCATTCGTTAATATATGCAATTTCTTCACATTTTTAAAACCAAGTTAAACTTTCTGTACTACAAAGCTGAATTTTGCATCACCCTGTATATTTTTTACAAATCTCAACCAAATATGCTAACTAAATGTTCTACACATCATCATGGGAAAAAAAATGCACAAATTACTACAAACTGCACTAAAAAATGAACGTAGTACCTGTTGCTTTAGAAGAAATAGTTAACCCTCTCACGGCTGATGAGACCACGTGACACTCGTTGTAACTGGAAAATGTATGGCTTCAACCACTAATTTCTTCATTTATTTAAAAAAAACTCTCCTATTTGGTACATATATGTTGTTAGGCAACTATTCAACAATATAGCATATGTCATTCTACATATATATTATATTGTTATCCATTGTTACTATATACTACATACTATTCGCCATATCTCCCAAACTTATTTACATATTTTGACGAAATAAAGCTAAAATTGAAGAAAAAACCCCTCCACTTTGTCCTGTTGCGATAGGGGTCCTTTGCCCTTGAAGAAACGTTAAAATTCCTCTTATAATGTTTGTTTTGTTTTTTAGTTTTTTCAAAATAAAACAGATTAGATTCCATTATATGTGGCTTTGACACACCATACTGTGGTTAACGAATGACAAAAAAGGAATATGTTACTGTGCCATTCAGAAGTACATACAGGGCATTCGTTAATATATGCAATTTCTTCACATTTTGAAAACCAAGTTAAACTTTCTGTACTACAAAGCTGAATTTTGCATCACCCTGTATATTTTTTACAAATCTCAACCAAATATGCTAACTAAATGTTCTACACATCATCATGGGAAACTAATGCACAAATTACTACAAATTGCACTAAAAAATGAACGTAGTACCTGTTGCTTTAGAAGAAATAGTTAACCCTCTCACGGCTGATGAGACCACGTGACACTCGTTGTAACTGGAAAATATATGGCTTCAACCACTAATTTCTTCAATTTTTTTTAAAAAACTCTCCTATTTGGTATATATGTTGTTAGGCAACTATTCAACAATATAGCATATGTCATTCTACATATATATTATATTGTTGTCCATTGTTACTATATACTACATACTATTCGCCATATCTCCCAAACTTATTTACATATTTTGACGAAATAAAGCTAAAATTGAAGAGGAAACCCCTCCACTTTGTCCTGTTGCGATAAGGGTCCTTTGCCCTTGAAGAAACATTAAAATTCCTCTTATAACGTTTGTTTCTGTTTTTTAGTTTTCTCAAAATAAAACAGATTCGATTCCATTATATGTGGCTTTGACACACCATACTGTGCTTAACGAATGATAAAATAGGAATATGTTACTGTGCCATTCAGAAGTACATACAGGGCATTCGTTAATATATGCACTTTCTTCACATTTTGAAAACCAATTTATACTTTCTGTACTACAAAGCTGAATTTTGCATCACCCTGTATATTTTTTCCAAATCTCAACCGAATATACTAACTAAATGTTCTACACATCATCATAGAAAAATAAATGCACAAATTACTACAAATTGCTCTAAAAAATGAACGTAGTACCTGTTTCTTTAGAAGAAATTGTTAACCCTCTCACGGCTGATGAGACCACGTGACACTCGTTGTAACTGGAAAATGTATGGCTTCAAAAAATAATTTCTTCAATTTTTAAAAAACTTTCCTATTTGGTATATATATGTTGTTAGGCAACTATTCAACAATATAGCATATGTCATTCTACATATATATTATGCTATTAATCATTGTTACTATATACTACATACTATTCGCCATATCTTCCAAACTTATTTACATATTTTGACAAAATAAAGCTAAAATTGAAGAGGAAACCCCTCCATTTTGTCCTGTTGCGATAAGGGTCCTTTGCCCTTGAAGAAACATTAAAATTCCTCTTATAACGTTTATTTCTCTTTTTTAGTTTTTTCAAAATAAAACAGATTCGATTCCATTATATGTGGCTTTGACACACCATACTCTGCTTAACGAATGATAAAAGAGGAATATGTTACTGTGCCATTCAGAAGTACATACAGGGCATTCGTTAATATATGCACTTTCTTCACATTTTGAAAACCAATTTATACTTTCTGTACTACAAAGCTGAATTTTGCATCACCCTGTATATTTTTTCCAAATCTCAACCAAATATGCTAACTAAATGTTCTACACATCATGATGGGAAAATAAATGCACAAATTACTACAAATTGCACTAAAAAATGAACGTAGTACCTGTTGCTTTAGAAGAAATAGTTAACCCTCTCACGGCTGATGAGACCACGTGACACTCGTTGTAACTGGAAAATGTATGGCTTCAACCACTAATTTCTTCATTTTTTTAAAAAAAACTCTCCTATTTGGTACATGTTTGTTGTTAGGCAACTATTCAACAATATAGCATATGTCATTCTACATATATATTATATTGTTAATCATTGTTACTATATACTACATACTATTCGCCATATCTCCCAAACTTATTTACATATTTTGACGAAATAAAGCTAAAATTGAAGAGGAAACCCCTCCATTTTGTCCTGTTGCGATAAGGGTCCTTTGCCCTTGAAGAAACATTAAAATTCCTCTTATAACGTTTGTTTCTGTTTTTTAGTTTTTTCAAAATAAAACAGATTCGATTCCATTATATGTGGCTTTGACACACCATACTGTGGTTAACGAATGATAAAAGAGGAATATGTTACTGTGCCATTCAGAAGTACATACAGGGCATTCGTTAATATATGCACTTTCTTCACATTTTAAAAACCAATTTATACTTTCTGTACTACAAAGATGAATTTTGCATCACCCTGTATATTTTTTACAAATCTCAACCAAATATGCTAACTAAATGTTCTACACATCATGATGGGAAAATAAATGCACAAATTACTACAAACTGCACTAAAAAATGAACGTAGTACCTGTTGCTTTAGAAGAAATAGTTAACCCTCTCACGGCTGATGAGACCACGTGACACTCGTTGTAACTGGAAAATGTATGGCTTCAACCACTAATTTCTTCATTTTTTTTTAAAAAACTCTCCTATTTGGTACATATATGTTGTTAGGCAACTATTCAACAATATAGCATATGTCATTCTACATATATATTATATTGTTATCCATTGTTACTATATACTACATACTATTCGCCATATCTCCCAAACTTATTTACATATTTTGACGAAATAAAGCTAAAATTGAAGAGCAAACCCCTCCACTTTGTCCTGTTGCGATAAGGGTCCTTTGCCTTTGAAGAAAAATTAAAATTCCTCTTATAACGTTTGTTTCTCTTTTTTAGTTTTTTCAAAATAAAACAGATTCGATTCCATTATATGTGGCTTTGACACACCATACTGTGCTTAACGAATGATAAAAGAGGAATATGTTACTGTGCCATTCAGAAGTACATACAGGGCATTCGTTAATATATGCACTTTCTTCACATTTTGAAAACCAATTTATACTTTCTGTACTACAAAGCTGAATTTTGCATCACCCTGTATATTTTTTCCAAATCTCAACCAAATATGCTAACTAAATGTTCTACACATCATCATAGGAAAATAAATGCACAAATTACTACAAATTGCTCTAAAAAATGAACGTAGTACCTGTTTCTTTAGAAGAAATTGTTAACCCTCTCACGGCTGATGAGACCACGTGACACTCGTTGTAACTGGAAAATGTATGGCTTCAACCACTAATTTCTTCAATTTTTAAAAAACTTTCCTATTTGGTATAATATGTTGTTAGGCAACTATTCAACAATATAGCATATGTCATTCTACATATATATTATATTATTAATCATTGTTACTATATACTACATACTATTCGCCATATCTCCCAAACTTATTTACATATTTTGACGAAATAAAGCTAAAATTGAAGAGGAAACACCTCCACTTTGTCCTGTTGCGATAAGGGTCCTTTGCCCTTGAAGAAACGTTAAAATTTTCCTTATAACGTTTGTTTCTGTTTTTTAGTTTTTTCAAAATAAAACAGATTCGATTCCATTATATGTGGCTTTGACACACCATACTATGGTTAACGAATGCTAAAAGAGGAATATGTTACTGTGCCATTCAGAAGTACATACAGGGCATTCGTTAATATATGCAATTTCACATTTTGAAAACCAAGTTAAACTTTCTGTACTACAAAGCTGAATTTTGCATCACCCTGTATACTTTTTACAAATCTCAACCAAATATGCTAACTAAATGTTCTACACATCATCATGGGAAACTAATGCACAAATTCCTAGAAACTGCACTAAAAAATGAACGTAGTACCTGTTGGTTTAGAAGAAATATTTAACACTCTCACGGCTGATGAGACCACGTGACACTCGTTGTAACTGGAAAATATATGGCTTCAACCACTAATTTCTTCAATTTTTTTAAAAAAACTCTCCTATTTGGTATATATGTTGTTAGGCAACTATTCAACAATATATCATATGTCATTCTACATATATATTATATTGTTATCCATTGTTACTATATACTACATACTATTCCCCATATCTCCCAAACCTATTTACATATTTTGACGAAATAAATCTAAAATTGAAGAGGAAACCCCTCCACTTTGTCCTGTTGCGATAGGGGTCCTTTGCCCTTGAAGAAACGTTAAAATTCCTCTTATAATATTTGTTTTGTTTTTTAGTTTTTTGAAAATTAAACAGATTAGATTCCATTATATGTGGCTTTGACACACCATACTGTGGTTAACGAATGATAAAAGAGGAATATGTTACTGTGCCATTCAGAAGTACATACAGGGCATTCGTTAATATATGCAATTTCTTCACATTTTGAAAACCAAGTTAAACTTTCTGTACTACAAAGCTGAATTTTGCATCACCCTGTATATTTTTTACAAATCTCAACCAAATATGCTAACTAAATGTTCTACACATCATCATGGGAAAATAAATGCACAAATTACTACAAATTGCACTAAAAAATGAACGTAGTACCTGTTGCTTTAGAAGAAATAGTTAACCCTCTCACGGCTGATGAGACCACGTGACACTCGTTGTAACTGGAAAATATATGGCTTCAACCACTAATTTCTTCAATTTTTTTTAAAAAACTCTCCTATTTGGTATATATGTTGTTAGGAAACTATTCAACAATATAGCATATGTCATTCTACATATATATTATATTGTTATCCATTGTTACTATATACTACATACTATTCGCCATATCTCCCAAACTTTTTTACATATTTTGACGAAATAAAGCTAAAATTGAAGAGGAAACCCCTCCACTTTGTACTGTTGCGATAAGGGTCCTTTGCCCTTGAGGAAACATTAAAATTCCTCTTATAAGGTTTGTTTCTGTTTTTTAATTTTTTCAAAATAAAACAGATTCGATTCCATTATATGTGGCTTTGACACACCATACTGTGCTTAACGAATGATAAAAGAGGAATATGTTACTGTGCCATTCAGAAGTACATACAGGGCATTCATTAATATATGCACTTTCTTCACATTTTGAAAACCAATTTATACTTTCTGTTCTACAAAGCTGAATTTTGCATCACCCTGTATATTTTTTCCAAATATCAACCGAATATGCTAACTAAATGTTCTACACATCTTCATAGGAAAATAAATGCACAAATTACTACAAATTGCTCTAAAAAATGAACGTAGTACCTGTTTCTTTAGAAGAAATTGTTAACCCTCTCACGGCTGATGAGACCACGTGACACTCGTTGTAACTGGAAAATGTATGGCTTCAACCACTAATTTCTTCAATTTTTAAAAAACTTTCCTATTTGGTATTTATATGTTGTTAGGCAACTATTCAACAATATAGCATATGTCATTCTACATATATATTATGCTATTAATCATTGTTACTATATACTACATACTATTCTCCATATCTTCCAAACTTATTTACATATTTTGACAAAATAAAGCTAAAATTCAAGAGGAAACCCCTCCATTTTGTCCTGTTGCGATAAGGGTCCTTTGCCCTTGAAGAAACATTAAAATTCCTCTTATAACGTTTATTTCTCTTTTATAGTTTTTTCAAAATAAAACAGATTCGATTCCATTATATGTGGCTTTGACACACCATACTGTGCTTAAGGAATGATAAAAGAGGAATATGTTACTGTGTCATTCAGAAGTACATACAGGGCATTCGTTAATATATGCACTTTCTTCACATTTTGAAAACCAATTTATACTTTCTGTACTACAAAGCTGAATTTTGCATCACCCTGTATATTTTTTCCAAATCTCAACCAAATATGCTAACTAAATGTTCTACACATCATGATGGGAAAATAAATGCACAAATTACTACAAATTGCACTAAAAAATGAACGTAGTACCTGTTGCTTTAGAAGAAATAGTTAACCCTCTCACGGCTGATGAGACCACGTGACACTCGTTGTAACTGGAAAATGTATGGCTTCAACCACTAATTTCTTCATTTTTTTTAAAAAACTCTCCTATTTGGTACATATATGTTGTTAGGCAACTATTCAACAATATAGCATATGTCATTCTACATATATATTATATTGTTATCCATTGTTACTATATACTACATACTATTCGCCATATCTCCCAAACTTATTTACATATTTTGACGAAATAAAGCTAAAATTGAAGAGGAAACCCCTCCACTTTGTCCTGTTGCGATAAGGGTCCTTTGCCTTTGAGGAAAAATTAAAATTCCTCTTATAACGTTTGTTTCTCTTTTTTAGTTTTTTCAAAATAAAACAGATTCGATTCCATTATATGTGGCTTTGACACACCATACTGTGCTTAACGAATGATAAAAGAGGAATATGTTACTGTGCCATTCAGAAGTACATACAGGGCATTCGTTAATATATGCACTTTCTTCACATTTTGAAAACCAATTTATACTTTCTGTACTACAAAGATGAATTTTGCATCACCCTGTATATTTTTTACAAATCTCAACCGAATATGCTAACTAAATGTTCTACACATCATCATAGGAAAATAAATGCACAAATTACTACAAATTGCTCTAAAAAATGAACGTAGTACCTGTTTCTTTAGAAGAAATTGTTAACCCTCTCACGGCTGATGAGACCACGTGACACTCGTTGTAACTGGAAAATGTATGGCTTCAAAAAATAATTTCTTCAATTTTTAAAAAACTTTCCTATTTGGTATATATATGTTGTTAGGCAACTATTCAACAATATAGCATATGTCATTCTACATATATATTATGCTATTAATCATTGTTACTATATACTACATACTATTCGCCATATCTTCCAAACTTATTTACATATTTTGACGAAATAAAGCTAAAATTGAAGAGGAAACCCCTCCATTTTGTCCTGTAGCGATAAGGGTCCTTTGCCCTTGAAGAAACATTAAAATTCCTCTTATAACGTTTGTTTCTGTTTTTTAGTTTTTTCAAAATAAAACAGATTCGATTCCATTATATGTGGCTTTGACACACCATACTGTGGTTAACGAATGATAAAAGAGGAATATGTTACTGTGCCATTCAGAAGTACATACAGGGCATTCGTTAATATATGCACTTTCTTCACATTTTAAAAACCAATTTATACTTTCTGTACTACAAAGATGAATTTTGCATCACCCTGTATATTTTTTACAAATCTCAACCAAATATGCTAACTAAATGTTCTACACATCATGATGGGAAAATAAATGCACAAATTACTACAAACTGCACTAAAAAATGAACGTAGTACCTGTTGCTTTAGAAGAAATAGTTAACCCTCTCACGGCTGATGAGACCACGTGACACTCGTTGTAACTGGAAAATGTATGGCTTCAACTACTAATTTCTTCATTTTTTTTAAAAAAACTCTCCTATTTGGTACATATATGTTGTTAGGCAACTATTCAACAATATAGCATATGTCATTCTACATATATATTATATTGTTATCCATTGTTACTATATACTACATACTATTCGCCATATCTCCCAAACTTATCTACATATTTTGACGAAATAAAGCTAAAATTGAAGAGCAAACTCCTCCACTTTGTCCTGTTGCGATAAGGGTCCTTTGCCTTTGAAGAAAAATTAAAATTCCTCTTATAACGTTTGTTTCTCTTTTTTAGTTTTTTCAAAACAAAACAGATTCGATTCCATTATATGTGGCTTTGACACACCATACTGTGGTTAACGAATGATAAAAGAGGAATATGTTACTGTGCCATTCAGAAGTACATACAGGGCATTCGTTAATATATGCACTTTCTTCACATTCTGAAAACCAATTTATACTTTCTGTACTACAAAGCTGAATTTTGCATCACCCTGTATATTTTTTCCAAATCTCAACCAAATATGCTAACTAAATGTTCTACACATCATCATAGGAAAATAAATGCACAAATTACTACAAATTGCTCTAAAAAATGAACGTAGTACCTGTTTCTTTAGAAGAAATTGTTAACCCTCTCACGGCTGACGAGACCACGTGACACTCGTTGTAACTGGAAAATGTATGGCTTCAACCACTAATTTCTTCAATTTTTAAAAAACTTTCCTATTTGGTATATATATGTTGTTAGGCAACTATTCAACAATATAGCATATGTCATTCTACATATATATTATATTATTAATCATTGTTACTATATACTACATACTATTCGCCATATCTTCCAAACTTATTTACATATTTTGACGAAATAAAACTAAAATTGAAGAGGAAACCCCTCCATTTTGTCCTGTTGCGATAAGGGTCCTTTGCCCTTGAAGAAACATTAAAATTCCTCTTATAACGTTTATTTCTCTTTTTTAGTTTTTTTCAAAATAAAACAGATTCGATTCCATTATATGTGGCTTTCACACACCATACTGTGCTTAACGAATGATAAAAGAGGAATATGTTACTGTGCCATTCAGAAGTACATACAGGGCATTCGTTAATATATGCACTTTCTTCACATTTTGAAAACCAATTTATACTTTCTGTACTACTACAAAGCTGAATTTTGCATCACCCTGTATATTTTTTACAAATCTCAACCAAATATGCTTACTAAATGTTCTACACATCATCATGGAAAACTAATGCACAAATTACTACAAACTGCACTAAAAAATGAACGTAGTACCTGTTGCTTTAGAAGAAATATTTAACCCTCTCACGACTGATGAGACCACGTGACACTCGTTGTAACTGGAAAATATATGGCTTCAACCACTAATTTCTTCAATTTTTTTAAAAAAACTCTCCTATTTGGTATATATGTTGTTAGGCAACTATTCAACAATATATCATATGTCATTCTACATATATATTATATTGTTATCCATTGTTACTATATACTACATACTATTCGCCATATCTCCCAAACTTATTTACATATTTTGACGAAATAAAGCTAAAATTGAAGAGGAAACCCCTCCACTTTGTCCTGTTGCGATAAGGGTCCTTTGCCCTTGAAGAAACGTTAAAATTTTCCTTATAACGTTTGTTTCTGTTTTTTAGTTTTTTCAAAATAAAACAGATTCGATTCCATTATATGTGGCTTTGACACACCATACTATGGTTAACGAATGCTAAAAGAGGAATATGTTACTGTGCCATTCAGAAGTACATACAGGGCATTCGTTAATATATGCAATTTCACATTTTGAAAACCAAGTTAAACTTTCTGTACTACAAAGCTGAATTTTGCATCACCCTGTATATTTTTTACAAATCTCAACCAAATATGCTAACTAAATGTTCTACACATCATCATGGGAAACTAATGCACAAATTCCTACAAACTGCACTAAAAAATGAACGTAGTACCTGTTGCTTTAGAAGAAATATTTAACCCTCTCACGGCTGATGAGACCACGTGACACTCGTTGTAACTGGAAAATGTATGGCTTCAACCACTAATTTCTTCAATTTTTTTAAAAAAACTCTCCTATTTGGTATATATGTTGTTAGGCAACTATTCAACAATATATCATATGTCATTCTACATATATATTATATTGTTATCCATTGTTACTATATACTACATACTATTCCCCATATCTCCCAAACCTATTTACATATTTTGACGAAATAAATCTAAAATTGAAGAGGAAACCCCTCCACTTTGTCCTGTTGCGATAGGGGTCCTTTGCCTTTGAAGAAACGTTAAAATTCCTCTTATAATGTTTGTTTTGTTTTTTAGTTTTTTCAAAATAAAACAGATTAGATTCCATTATATGTGGCTTTGACACACCATACTGTGGTTAACGAATGATAAAAGAGGAATATGTTACTGTGCCATTCAGAAGTACATACAGGGCATTCGTTAATATATGCAATTTCTTCACATTTTGAAAACCAAGTTAAACTTTCTATACTACAAAGCTGAATTTTGCATCACCCTGTATATTTTTTACAAATCTCAACCAAATATGCTAACTAAATGTTCTACACATCATCATGGGAAAATAAATGCACAAATTACTACAAATTGCACTAAAAAATGAACGTAGTACCTGTTGCTTTAGAAGAAATAGTTAACCCTCTCACGGCTGATGAGACCACGTGACACTCGTTGTAACTGGAAAATATATGGCTTCAACCGCTAATTTCTTCAATTTTTTTTAAAAAACTCTCCTATTTTGTATATATGTTGTTAGGCAACTATTCAACAATATAGCATATGTCATTCTACATATATATTATATTGTTATCCATTGTTACTATATACTACATACTATTCGCCATATCTCCCAAACTTATTTACATATTTTGACGAAATAAAGCTAAAATTGAAGAGGAAACCCCTCCACTTTGTCCTGTTGCGATAAGGGTCCTTTGCCCTTGAAGAAACATTAAAATTCCTCTTATAACGTTTGTTTCTGTTTTTTAATTTTTTCAAAATAAGACAGATTCGATTCCATTATATGTGGCTTTGACACACAATACTGTGCTTAACGAATGATAAAAGAGGAATATGTTACTGTGCCATTCAGAAGTACATACAGGGCATTCATTAATATATGCACTTTCTTCACATTTTGAAAACCAATTTATACTTTCTGTACTACAAAGTTGAATTTTGCATCACCCTGTATATTTTTTCCAAATCTCAACCGAATATGCTAACTAAATGTTCTACACATCATCATAGGAAAATAAATGCACAAATTACTACAAATTGCTCTAAAAAATGAACGTAGTACCTGTTTCTTTAGAAGAAATTGTTAACCCTCTCACGGCTGATGAGACCACGTGACACTCGTTGTAACTGGAAAATGTATGGCTTCAACCACTAATTTCCTCAATTTTTAAAAAACTTTCCTATTTGGTATATATATGTTGTTAGGCAACTATTCAACAATATAGCATATGTCATTCTACATATATATTATGCTATTAATCATTGTTACTATATACTACATACTATTCTCCATATCTTCCAAACTTATTTACATATTTTGACAAAATAAAGCTAAAATTGAAGAGGAAACCCCTCCATTTTGTCCTGTTGCGATAAGGGTCCTTTGCCCTTGAAGAAACATTAAAATTCCTCTTATAACGTTTATTTCTCTTTTTTAGTTTTTTCAAAATAAAACAGATTCGATTCCATTATATGTGGCTTTGACACACCATACTGTGCTTAACGAATGATAAAAGAGGAATATGTTACTGTGCCATTCAGAAGTACATACAGGGCATTCGTTAATATATGCACTTTCTTCACATTTTGAAAACCAATTTATACTTTCTGTACTACAAAGCTGAATTTTGCATCACCCTGTATATTTTTTCCAAATCTCAACCAAATATGCTAACTAAATGTTCTACACATCATGATGGGAAAATAAATGCACAAATTACTACAAATTGCACTAAAAAATGAACGAGGTACCTGTTGCTTTAGAAGAAATAGTTAACCCTCTCACGGCTGATGAGACCACGTGACACTCGTTGTAACTGGAAAATGTATGGCTTCAACCACTAATTTTTTCATTTTTTTTAAAAAACTCTCCTATTTGGTACATATATGTTGTTAGGCAACTATTCAACAATATAGCATATGTCATTCTACATATATATTATATTCTTATCCATTGTTACTATATACTACCTACTATTCGCCATATCTCCCAAAGTTATTTACATATTTTGACGAAATAAAGCTCAAATTGAAGGGCAAACCCATCCATTTTGTACGGTTGAGCTACAGGTCCTTTGTCCTTGAAGAAACATTAAAATTCCTCTTATAACCTTTGTTTTTTTTTTTTTTTTTAGTTTTTTCAAAATAAAACAGATTCGATTCCATTATATGTGGCTTTGACACACCATACTATGGTTAACGAATGCTAAAAGAGGAATATGTTACTGTGCCATTCAGAAGTACATACAGGGCATTCGTTAATATATGCAATTTCTTCACATTTTGAAAACCAAGTTAAACTTTCTGTACTACAAAGCTGAATTTTGCATCACCCTGTATATTTTTTACAAATCTCAACCAAATATGCTTACTAAATGTTCTACACATCATCATGGAAAACTAATGCACAAATTACTACAAACTGCACTAAAAAATGAACGTAGTACCTGTTGCTTTAGAAGAAATATTTAACCCTCTCACGGCTGATGAGACCACGTGACACTCGTTGTAACTGGAAAATATATGGCTTCAACCACTAATTTCTTCAATTTTTTTAAAAAAACTCTCCTATTTGGTATATATGTTGTTAGGCAACTATTCAACAATATATCATATGTCATTCTACATATATATTATATTGTTATCCATTGTTACTATATACTACATACTATTCGCCATATCTCCCAAACTTATTTACATATTTTGACGAAATAAAGCTAAAATTGAAGAGGAAACCCCTCCACTTTGTCCTGTTGCGATAAGGGTCCTTTGCCCTTGAAGAAACGTTAAAATTTTCCTTATAACGTTTGTTTCTGTTTTTTAGTTTTTTCAAAATAAAACAGATTCGATTCCATTATATGTGGCTTTGACACACCATACTATGGTTAACGAATGCTAAAAGAGGAATATGTTACTGTGCCATTCAGAAGTACATACAGGGCATTCGTTAATATATGCAATTTCACATTTTGAAAACCAAGTTAAACTTTCTGTACTACAAAGCTGAATTTTGCATCACCCTGTATATTTTTTACAAATCTCAACCAAATATGCTAACTAAATGTTCTACACATCATCATGGGAAACTAATGCACAAATTCCTACAAACTGCACTAAAAAATGAACGTAGTACCTGTTGCTTTAGAAGAAATATTTAACCCTCTCACGGCTGATGAGACCACGTGACACTCGTTGTAACTGGAAAATGTATGGCTTCAACCACTAATTTCTTCAATTTTTTTAAAAAAACTCTCCTATTTGGTATATATGTTGTTAGGCAACTATTCAACAATATATCATATGTCATTCTACATATATATTATATTGTTATCCATTGTTACTATATACTACATACTATTCCCCATATCTCCCAAACCTATTTACATATTTTGACGAAATAAATCTAAAATTGAAGAGGAAACCCCTCCACTTTGTCCTGTTGCGATAGGGGTCCTTTGCCCTTGAAGAAACGTTAAAATTCCTCTTATAATGTTTGTTTTGTTTTTTAGTTTTTTCAAAATAAAACAGATTAGATTCCATTATATGTGGCTTTGACACACCATACTGTGGTTAACGAATGATAAAAGAGGAATATGTTACTGTGCCATTCAGAAGTACATACAGGGCATTCGTTAATATATGCAATTTCTTCACATTTTGAAAACCAAGTTAAACTTTCTATACTACAAAGCTGAATTTTGCATCACCCTGTATATTTTTTACAAATCTCAACCAAATATGCTAACTAAATGTTCTACACATCATCATGGGAAAATAAATGCACAAATTACTACAAATTGCACTAAAAAATGAACGTAGTACCTGTTGCTTTAGAAGAAATAGTTAACCCTCTCACGGCTGATGAGACCACGTGACACTCGTTGTAACTGGAAAATATATGGCTTCAACCGCTAATTTCTTCAATTTTTTTTAAAAAACTCTCCTATTTTGTATATATGTTGTTAGGCAACTATTCAACAATATAGCATATGTCATTCTACATATATATTATATTGTTATCCATTGTTACTATATACTACATACTATTCGCCATATCTCCCAAACTTATTTACATATTTTGACGAAATAAAGCTAAAATTGAAGAGGAAACCCCTCCACTTTGTCCTGTTGCGATAAGGGTCCTTTGCCCTTGAAGAAACATTAAAATTCCTCTTATAACGTTTGTTTCTGTTTTTTAATTTTTTCAAAATAAGACAGATTCGATTCCATTATATGTGGCTTTGACACACAATACTGTGCTTAACGAATGATAAAAGAGGAATATGTTACTGTGCCATTCAGAAGTACATACAGGGCATTCATTAATATATGCACTTTCTTCACATTTTGAAAACCAATTTATACTTTCTGTACTACAAAGTTGAATTTTGCATCACCCTGTATATTTTTTCCAAATCTCAACCGAATATGCTAACTAAATGTTCTACACATCATCATAGGAAAATAAATGCACAAATTACTACAAATTGCTCTAAAAAATGAACGTAGTACCTGTTTCTTTAGAAGAAATTGTTAACCCTCTCACGGCTGATGAGACCACGTGACACTCGTTGTAACTGGAAAATGTATGGCTTCAACCACTAATTTCCTCAATTTTTAAAAAACTTTCCTATTTGGTATATATATGTTGTTAGGCAACTATTCAACAATATAGCATATGTCATTCTACATATATATTATGCTATTAATCATTGTTACTATATACTACATACTATTCTCCATATCTTCCAAACTTATTTACATATTTTGACAAAATAAAGCTAAAATTGAAGAGGAAACCCCTCCATTTTGTCCTGTTGCGATAAGGGTCCTTTGCCCTTGAAGAAACATTAAAATTCCTCTTATAACGTTTATTTCTCTTTTTTAGTTTTTTCAAAATAAAACAGATTCGATTCCATTATATGTGGCTTTGACACACCATACTGTGCTTAACGAATGATAAAAGAGGAATATGTTACTGTGCCATTCAGAAGTACATACAGGGCATTCGTTAATATATGCACTTTCTTCACATTTTGAAAACCAATTTATACTTTCTGTACTACAAAGCTGAATTTTGCATCACCCTGTATATTTTTTCCAAATCTCAACCAAATATGCTAACTAAATGTTCTACACATCATGATGGGAAAATAAATGCACAAATTACTACAAATTGCACTAAAAAATGAACGTAGTACCTGTTGCTTTAGAAGAAATAGTTAACCCTCTCACGGCTGATGAGACCACGTGACACTCGTTGTAACTGGAAAATGTATGGCTTCAACCACTAATTTCTTCATTTTTTTTAAAAAACTCTCCTATTTGGTACATATATGTTGTTAGGCAACTATTCAACAATATAGCATATGTCATTCTACATATATATTATATTATTAATCATTGTTACTATATACTACATACTATTCGCCATATCTTCCAAACTTATTTACATATTTTGACGAAATAAAGCTAAAGTTGAATAGGAAACCCCTCCATTTTGTCCTGTTGCGATAAGGGTCCTTTGCCCTTGAAGAAACATTAAAATTCCTCTTATAACGTTTATTTCTCTTTTTTAGTTTTTTCAAAATAAAACAGATTCGATTCCATTATATGTGGCTTTGACACACCATACTCTGCTTAACGAATGCTAAAAGAGGAATATGTTACTGTGCCATTCAGAAGTACATACAGGGCATTCGTTAATATATGCACTTTCTTCACATTTTGAAAACCAATTTATACTTTCTGTACTACAAAGATGAATTTTGCATCACCCTGTATATTTTTTCCAAATCTCAACCAAATATGCTAACTAAATGTTCTACACATCATGATGGGAAAATAAATGCACAAATTACTACAAATTGCACTAAAAAATGAACGAGGTACCTGTTGCTTTAGAAGAAATAGTTAACCCTCTCACGGCTGATGAGACCACGTGACACTCGTTGTAACTGGAAAATGTATGGCTTCAACCACTAATTTTTTTATTTTTTTTAAAAAACTCTCCTATTTGGTACATATATGTTGTTAGGCAACTATTCAACAATATAGCATATGTCATTCTACATATATATTATATTCTTATCCATTGTTACTATATACTACCTACTATTCGCCATATCTCCCAAAGTTATTTACATATTTTGACGAAATAAAGCTCAAATTGAAGGGCAAACCCATCCATTTTGTACGGTTGAGCTACAGGTCCTTTGTCCTTGAAGAAACATTAAAATTCCTCTTATAACCTTTGTTTTTTTTTTTTTTTTTTAGTTTTTTCAAAATAAAGCAGATTCGATTCCATTATATGTGGCTTTGACACACCATACTATGGTTAACGAATGCTAAAAGAGGAATATGTTACTGTGCCATTCAGAAGTACATACAGGGCATTCGTTAATATATGCAATTTCATCACATTTTGAAAACCAAGTTAAACTTTCTGTACTACAAAGCTGAATTTTGCATCACCCTGTATATTTTTTACAAATCTCAACCAAATATGCTTACTAAATGTTCTACACATCATCATGGAAAACTAATGCACAAATTACTACAAACTGCACTAAAAAATGAACGTAGTACCTGTTGCTTTAGAAGAAATATTTAACCCTCTCACGCTGATGAGACCACGTGACACTCGTTGTAACTGGAAATATATGGCTTCAACCACTATTTCTTCAATTTTTTAAAAAACTCTCCTATTTGGTATATATGTTGTTAGGCAACTATTCAACAATATATCATATGTCATTCTACATATATATTATATTGTTATCCATTGTTACTATATACTACATACTATTCGCCATATCTCCCAAACTTATTTACATATTTTGACGAAATAAAGCTAAAATTGAAGAGAAACCCCTCCACTTTGTCCTGTTGCGATAAGGGTCCTTTGCCCTTGAAGAAACGTTAAAATTTTCCTTATAACGTTTGTTTCTGTTTTTTAGTTTTTTCAAAATAAAACAGATTCGATTCCATTATATGTGGCTTTGACACACCATACTATGGTTAACGAATGCTAAAAGAGGAATATGTTACTGTGCCATTCAGAAGTACATACAGGGCATTCGTTAATATATGCAATTTCACATTTTGAAAACCAAGTTAAACTTTCTGTACTACAAAGCTGAATTTTGCATCACCCTGTATATTTTTTACAAATCTCAACCAAATATGCTAACTAAATGTTCTACACATCATCATGGGAAACTAATGCACAAATTCCTACAAACTGCACTAAAAAATGAACGTAGTACCTGTTGCTTTAGAAGAAATATTTAACCCTCTCACGGCTGACGAGACCACGTGACACTCGTTGTAACTGGAAAATGTATGGCTTCAACCACTAATTTCTTTAATTTTTTTAAAAAAACTCTCCTATTTGGTATATATGTTGTTAGGCAACTATTCAACAATATATCATATGTCATTCTACATATATATTATATTGTTATCCATTGTTACTATATACTACATACTATTCCCCATATCTCCCAAACCTATTTACATATTTTGACGAAATAAATCTAAAATTGAAGAGGAAACCCCTCCACTTTGTCCTGTTGCGATAGGGGTCCTTTGCCCTTGAAGAAACGTTAAAATTCCTCTTATAATGTTTGTTTTGTTTTTTAGTTTTTTCAAAATAAAACAGATTAGATTCCATTATATGTGGCTTTGACACACCATACTGTGGTTAACGAATGATAAAAGAGGAATATGTTACTGTGCCATTCAGAAGTACATACAGGGCATTCGTTAATATATGCAATTTCTTCACATTTTGAAAACCAAGTTAAACTTTCTATACTACAAAGCTGAATTTTGCATCACCCTGTATATTTTTTACAAATCTCAACCAAATATGCTAACTAAATGTTCTACACATCATCATGGGAAAATAAATGCACAAATTACTACAAATTGCACTAAAAAATGAACGTAGTAGCTGTTGCTTTAGAAGAAATAGTTAACCCTCTCACGGCTGATGAGACCACGTGACACTCGTTGTAACTGGAAAATATATGGCTTCAACCGCTAATTTCTTCAATTTTTTTTAAAAAACTCTCCTATTTTGTATATATGTTGTTAGGCAACTATTCAACAATATAGCATATGTCATTCTACATATATATTATATTGTTATCCATTGTTACTATATACTACATACTATTCGCCATATCTCCCAAACTTATTTACATATTTTGACGAAATAAAGCTAAAATTGAAGAGGAAACCCCTCCACTTTGTCCTGTTGCGATAAGGGTCCTTTGCCCTTGAAGAAACATTAAAATTCCTCTTATAACGCTTGTTTCTGTTTTTTAATTTTTTCAAAATAAGACAGATTCGATTCCATTATATGTGGCTTTGACACACAATACTGTGCTTAACGAATGATAAAAGAGGAATATGTTACTGTGCCATTCAGAAGTACATACAGGGCATTCATTAATATATGCACTTTCTTCACATTTTGAAAACCAATTTATACTTTCTGTACTACAAAGTTGAATTTTGCATCACCCTGTATATTTTTTCCAAATCTCAACCGAATATGCTAACTAAATGTTCTACACATCATCATAGGAAAATAAATGCACAAATTACTACAAATTGCTCTAAAAAATGAACGTAGTACCTGTTTCTTTAGAAGAAATTGTTAACCCTCTCACGGCTGATGAGACCACGTGACACTCGTTGTAACTGGAAAATGTATGGCTTCAACCACTAATTTCCTCAATTTTTAAAAAACTTTCCTATTTGGTATATATATGTTGTTAGGCAACTATTCAACAATATAGCATATGTCATTCTACATAT
This sequence comes from Thermobia domestica, assembly GCF_964235325.1. NCBI lineage: Eukaryota > Metazoa > Arthropoda > Insecta > Zygentoma > Lepismatidae > Thermobia > Thermobia domestica. The sequence goes on from NW_027656593.1 coordinate 72,624, forward strand.
ATATTATGCTATTAATCATTGTTACTATATACTACATACTATTCTCCATATCTTCCAAACTTATTTACATATTTTGACAAAATAAAGCTAAAATTGAAGAGGAAACCCCTCCATTTTGTCCTGTTGCGATAAGGGTCCTTTGCCCTTGAAGAAACAAAAAATTCCTCTTATAACGTTTATTTCTCTTTTTTAGTTTTTTCAAAATAAAACAGATTCGATTCCATTATATGTGGCTTTGACACACCATACTGTGCTTAACGAATGATAAAAGAGGAATATGTTACTGTGCCATTCAGAAGTACATACAGGGCATTCGTTAATATATGCACTTTCTTCACATTTTGAAAACCAATTTATACTTTCTGTACTACAAAGCTGAATTTTGCATCACCCTGTATATTTTTTCCAAATCTCAACCAAATATGCTAACTAAATGTTCTACACATCATGATGGGAAAATAAATGCACAAATTACTACAAATTGCACTAAAAAATGAACGTAGTACCTGTTGCTTTAGAAGAAATAGTTAACCCTCTCACGGCTGATGAGACCACGTGACACTCGTTGTAACTGGAAAATGTATGGCTTCAACCACTAATTTCTTCATTTTTTTTAAAAAACTCTCCTATTTGGTACATATATGTTGTTAGGCAACTATTCAACAATATAGCATATGTCATTCTACATATATATTATATTATTAATCATTGTTACTATATACTACATACTATTCGCCATATCTTCCAAACTTATTTACATATTTTGACGAAATAAAGCTAAAGTTGAATAGGAAACCCCTCCATTTTGTCCTGTTGCGATAAGGGTCCTTTGCCCTTGAAGAAACATTAAAATTCCTCTTATAACGTTTATTTCTCTTTTTTAGTTTTTTCAAAATAAAACAGATTCGATTCCATTATATGTGGCTTTGACACACCATACTCTGCTTAACGAATGCTAAAAGAGGAATATGTTACTGTGCCATTCTGAAGTACATACAGGGCATTCGTTAATATATGCACTTTCTTCACATTTTGAAAACCAATTTATACTTTCTGTACTACAAAGATGAATTTTGCATCACCCTGTATATTTTTTCCAAATCTCAACCAAATATGCTAACTAAATGTTCTACACATCATGATGGGAAAATAAATGCACAAATTACTACAAATTGCACTAAAAAATGAACGAGGTACCTGTTGCTTTAGAAGAAATAGTTAACCCTCTCACGGCTGATGAGACCACGTGACACTCGTTGTAACTGGAAAATGTATGGCTTCAACCACTAATTTCTTCATTTTTTTTAAAAAACTCTCCTATTTGGTACATATATGTTGTTAGGCAACTATTCAACAATATAGCATATGTCATTCTACATATATATTATATTCTTATCCATTGTTACTATATACTACATACTATTCGCCATATCTCCCAAAGTTATTTACATATTTTGACGAAATAAAGCTCAAATTGAAGGGCAAACCCATCCATTTTGTACGGTTGCGTTACAGGTCCTTTGTCCTTGAAGAAAAATTAAAATTCCTTTTATAACGTTTGTTTCTCTTTTTTACTTTTTTCAAAATAAAACAGATTCGATTCCATTATATGTGGCTTTGACACACCATACTATGGTTAACGAATGCTAAAAGAGGAATATGTTACTGCGCCATTCAGAAGTACATACAGGGCATTCGTTAATATATGCAATTTCTTCACATTTTGAAAACCAAGTTAAACTTTCTGTACTACAAAGCTGAATTTTGCATCACCCTGTATATTTTTTACAAATCTCAACCAAATATGCTAACTAAATGTTCTACACATCATCATGGGAAACTAATGCACAAATTACTACAAACTGCACTAAAAAATGAACGTAGTACCTGTTGCTTTAGAAGAAATATTTAACCCTCTCACGGCTGATGAGACCACGTGACACTCGTTGTAACTGGAAAATATATGGCTTCAACCACTAATTTCTTCAATTTTTAAAAAAAAACTCTCCTATTTGGTATATATGTTGTTAGGCAACTATTCAACAATATATCATATGTCATTCTACATATATATTATATTGTTATCCATTGTTACTATATACTACATACTATTCCCCATATCTCCCAAACCTATTTACATATTTTGACGAAATAAAGCTAAAATTGAAGAGGAAACCCCTCCACTTTGTCCTGTTGCGATAGGGGTCCTTTGCCCTTGAAGAAACGTTAAAATTCCTCTTATAATGTTTGTTTTGTTTTTTAGTTTTTTCAAAATAAAACAGATTAGATTCCATTATATGTGGCTTTGACACACCATACTGTGGTTAACGAATGATAAAAGAGGAATATGTTACTGTGCCATTCAGAAGTACATACAGGGCATTCGTTAATATATGCAATTTCTTCACATTTTGAAAACCAAGTTAAACTTTCTGTACTACAAAGCTGAATTTTGCATCACCCTGTATATTTTTTACAAATCTCAATCAAATATGCTAACTAAATGATCTACACATCATCATGGGAAAAAAATGCACAAATTACTACAAATTGCACTAAAAAATGAACGTAGTACCTGTTTCTTTAGAAGAAATTGTTAACCCTCTCACGGCTGATGAGACCACGTGACACTCGTTGTAACTGGAAAATGTATGGCTTCAAAAAATAATTTCTTCAATTTTTAAAAAACTTTCCTATTTGGTATATATATGTTGTTAGGCAACTATTCAACAATATAGCATATGTCATTCTACATATATATTATGCTATTAATCATTGTTACTATATACTACATACTATTCTCCATATCTTCCAAACTTATTTACATATTTTGACAAAATAAAGCTAAAATTGAAGAGGAAACCCCTCCATTTTGTCCTGTTGCGATAAGGGTCCTTTGCCCTTGAAGAAACAAAAAATTCCTCTTATAACGTTTATTTCTCTTTTTTAGTTTTTTCAAAATAAAACAGATTCGATTCCATTATATGTGGCTTTGACACACCATACTGTGCTTAACGAATGATAAAAGAGGAATATGTTACTGTGCCATTCAGAAGTACATACAGGGCATTCGTTAATATATGCACTTTCTTCACATTTTGAAAACCAATTTATACTTTCTGTACTACAAAGCTGAATTTTGCATCACCCTGTATATTTTTTCCAAATCTCAACCAAATATGCTAACTAAATGTTCTACACATCATGATGGGAAAATAAATGCACAAATTACTACAAATTGCACTAAAAAATGAACGTAGTACCTGTTGCTTTAGAAGAAATAGTTAACCCTCTCACGGCTGATGAGACCACGTGACACTCGTTGTAACTGGAAAATGTATGGCTTCAACCACTAATTTCTTCATTTTTTTTAAAAAACTCTCCTATTTGGTACATATATGTTGTTAGGCAACTATTCAACAATATAGCATATGTCATTCTACATATATATTATATTATTAATCATTGTTACTATATACTACATACTATTCGCCATATCTTCCAAACTTATTTACATATTTTGACGAAATAAAGCTAAAGTTGAATAGGAAACCCCTCCATTTTGTCCTGTTGCGATAAGGGTCCTTTGCCCTTGAAGAAACATTAAAATTCCTCTTATAACGTTTATTTCTCTTTTTTAGTTTTTTCAAAATAAAACAGATTCGATTCCATTATATGTGGCTTTGACACACCATACTCTGCTTAACGAATGCTAAAAGAGGAATATGTTACTGTGCCATTCAGAAGTACATACAGGGCATTCGTTAATATATGCACTTTCTTCACATTTTGAAAACCAATTTATACTTTCTGTACTACAAAGATGAATTTTGCATCACCCTGTATATTTTTTCCAAATCTCAACCAAATATGCTAACTAAATGTTCTACACATCATGATGGGAAAATAAATGCACAAATTACTACAAATTGCACTAAAAAATGAACGAGGTACCTGTTGCTTTAGAAGAAATAGTTAACCCTCTCACGGCTGATGAGACCACGTGACACTCGTTGTAACTGGAAAATGTATGGCTTCAACCACTAATTTCTTCATTTTTTTTAAAAAACTCTCCTATTTGGTACATATATGTTGTTAGGCAACTATTCAACAATATAGCATATGTCATTCTACATATATATTATATTCTTATCCATTGTTACTATATACTACATACTATTCGCCATATCTCCCAAAGTTATTTACATATTTTGACGAAATAAAGCTCAAATTGAAGGGCAAACCCATCCATTTTGTACGGTTGCGTTACAGGTCCTTTGTCCTTGAAGAAAAATTAAAATTCCTTTTATAACGTTTGTTTCTCTTTTTTACTTTTTTCAAAATAAAACAGATTCGATTCCATTATATGTGGCTTTGACACACCATACTATGGTTAACGAATGCTAAAAGAGGAATATGTTACTGCGCCATTCAGAAGTACATACAGGGCATTCGTTAATATATGCAATTTCTTCACATTTTGAAAACCAAGTTAAACTTTCTGTACTACAAAGCTGAATTTTGCATCACCCTGTATATTTTTTACAAATCTCAACCAAATATGCTAACTAAATGTTCTACACATCATCATGGGAAACTAATGCACAAATTACTACAAACTGCACTAAAAAATGAACGTAGTACCTGTTGCTTTAGAAGAAATATTTAACCCTCTCACGGCTGATGAGACCACGTGACACTCGTTGTAACTGGAAAATATATGGCTTCAACCACTAATTTCTTCAATTTTTAAAAAAAAACTCTCCTATTTGGTATATATGTTGTTAGGCAACTATTCAACAATATATCATATGTCATTCTACATATATATTATATTGTTATCCATTGTTACTATATACTACATACTATTCCCCATATCTCCCAAACCTATTTACATATTTTGACGAAATAAAGCTAAAATTGAAGAGGAAACCCCTCCACTTTGTCCTGTTGCGATAGGGGTCCTTTGCCCTTGAAGAAACGTTAAAATTCCTCTTATAATGTTTGTTTTGTTTTTTAGTTTTTTCAAAATAAAACAGATTAGATTCCATTATATGTGGCTTTGACACACCATACTGTGGTTAACGAATGATAAAAGAGGAATATGTTACTGTGCCATTCAGAAGTACATACAGGGCATTCGTTAATATATGCAATTTCTTCACATTTTGAAAACCAAGTTAAACTTTCTGTACTACAAAGCTGAATTTTGCATCACCCTGTATATTTTTTACAAATCTCAACCAAATATGCTAACTAAATGATCTACACATCATCATGGGAAAAAAATGCACAAATTACTACAAATTGCACTAAAAAATGAACGTAGTACCTGTTTCTTTAGAAGAAATTGTTAACCCTCTCACGGCTGATGAGACCACGTGACACTCGTTGTAACTGGAAAATGTATGGCTTCAAAAAATAATTTCTTCAATTTTTAAAAAACTTTCCTATTTGGTATATATATGTTGTTAGGCAACTATTCAA
>NW_027656594.1:0-77755 GCF_964235325.1 Thermobia domestica
ATACAAGCCTTACATTAACATGTACTTTAACAGTGTAAGTCAAACGTTTCATATTAAATGCATACAAGGTGACCAGATGTCCCGTTCCAGCCGGGACAGTCTTTTTTTTCCCACCGTTGTCCCGTTTTATCTGATTCTCAAATGGGACGCCTAAATGTCCCGTTTTTAAGCAAAACTGACCCAGGTGTCAAGTAATTATTATTCAAAATATAAATGGTCAATGCAAATTCTACACTCTTCCGTATCAACATTCATTGGGAAGGTTCAGCAATGTCTGGAACTTCTGAATGTTCAAATGGGAATTGAGTGGTCTGTGCTTCAAGTGGAAAATGAGTTGGAATTCTGAGTGTTCAAGTAGTTAAAATTATTGTTGAGTTGTACTTAAGTTAGAAACGCTGTGTTATCATTCTTACTTCTATATTTTGTAAATTAAAAACACTGCTGAGTCCCAAAATGCAATGTGGAAGTCAGATATATATATATCCTCGGCCCCCGTCGCCGATTCGTATGCATCCCGTTTTGGAAAGTAAAAGTTCTGGTAACCTTGAATGCATGTCCTCTTGAATGAGAGCACACGTAACATCTAAAGCATTCGTTAGTCTTATTATTTCTGGTTCCTTCATGATATTCCGAGCAAAATCAGTGCAATGGATTTTATCATTATATGCAGTTCATTAGCAGTGGATGTAATATGTGTATTTTACAAGTACAGCACATAAACATATCACCCGTTTTGCATAAACAGCTAGCTCATAAAACATTTGGAGTTACTGTGTTACCAGTACTTTCCACGTCACTTCATAGCACAAAGGAATAATTGTTTTCTGCAGTGGCAGTGGACAACAAAATATTTTCAAAGATTCTTTGATGCAAATCTTTTTCAATTGTCTGTCAAAATTCTCTTAAATGACAAAAAACTGCGTTCTACATCTATTTCATACTAGCTATTTCCTCGGAATTCGACAAAAAAAAAAAAAAAAAAAATCCAGGAAACTGTCTCCACGATGAACTTGCCCCACTAGCTCGATCTGCATCAGAGCTTTATCATTGCATTGTTGAAAACTAGTTGAGAATGAAAGGCTACGATTATGCTTCATTCGTTAAACAAAATCATTTTTATTTCAAAAGCATTTTAAAAGTTAAAACTAACTATAAACGACAATTTAGGACGTTTAGGTTCTAGTAGGTAACTTAGAATATTTTATGTTCTAACCTCCAAATTAGGACATTTTAGATCCTATAAAATCAGTCTACTTTTTGTCATATGTAAAGAAAACACCAACTTTCTCAAATAATTGTAGAGGAATAAAATGGGAGCAAACCTGAGAATCCAAATCTTAATTATGATATATGATGAGATGTATCTACAACTTAATCTAAACATGTATACGCTTTTCACAACCTACATGTTCAACCGTTTGAAAAGCTAGCTCGTCTTGCTCTGTAGTGTTATCTCCATGTCTTCCAGGGTGACCTCCTACTGACAATCACGAGTCAATTCCAAAGAAATGAAGCCAATATACGAACAAAAGGCACATACTTCGAAAAGATGAGTTTGGTAAAGAAAAAAAAAACACGTCGCGATCAAAGAAGTCCTCTAGTGAATCAGTGGCTTCTAAAGCACTAGTTGGTCTGTGCTAGGGAACTAAACTACGTTACATGGCTACGTTTGAGTATACATAGAGAATTTTGAAAAGACAGAAAAAGAAAGTAGGAAATTCGAAAAGATAGAGAGATGCAATATTGCCTTTTCCTTTCGCTAGGAGGAAATTGCATTCATATTTCACGTTTTACAGTGGACGTGTTTTGGCATGGAAATCTAAAATAACTCTCTCTCACACACACACACACACACTGTTTCTCTCTCTCCCACTCACTCACTCACGTTCTCTTTCTCTCTTGCACACACAGAAACACACAGATTATATATATGAGTGCAGGTAAAGGGTTATTCAAAAAGTGCGCCGGATTTGTTGCATCAAATTATGATTTCAAAACACAGTAACAAAATTCATAAACATGTTCATCACACATTCCGATTTCAGTTATGGTGAATGACGTCGGGCATATGACCTTTATTGCCCTGGCATGCAATAACTCTGTTCTTGAAGTTCGCTATGACTACCTGACTGACAGCCACACTGCTACGAACCACCACAATGTTTTGCTCGGAACGACTTCTACGACGACGCTCAGGACTTTTAATGTTCACTGTTGAACCCGTTTCAATGAACATTTTCATGTGTCTGCGAACTGTTGAGTCATTCAGTGCCTAATTTTGCACTGACACTCACACATAAACATACTGTAAACATATTGAATTAATAGAAAAACGTTAATGATGTTTTGTAATATATTTCAACACAATATTGTAAACTAGCTGTAAGCACCTATCGTTGCCGCCTTTCAATTTACAACCTGGATAAAAAGGGAGTAAGGCCAATGTTGTTAAAGAAATTTCACATAGCTAATTTTGATTGCATACAAGCAAGGTGTACTGAGATACCACGAGAAACACGTATACATTTTAATATACATTTGGACCCTTCTACAAATTCTCCTGAGCCGAAAACCTAAAACACGGGTTCGCAGGCGAATGGACCTGATGAAGATCTCTCTATGTACAACATGAGGTGGCTCTAAATAACTCCTTTCTATGCTATAAGCTGATGACAGACGCATACACACAGGCATATCGTATATTATTATTATTATTATTATTATTATTATTATTATTATTATTATTATTATTATTATTATTATTATTATTATTATTATTATTATTATTAAAGAACTAGCAGAATGTCCGTTCTTCATACGGGGAGAATATGTTTCATTTTAGACATAAAGGGCACCAAAACTGTGACTAATCAACTTAGGGACCCCAAAAACTATGAATTCGACACTAATATCGGTCATTTTTAATTATTTTTACATGTCATCATTCCTCTTTGGAATACTAATAGCGGCGGAATTTGAACTGCACCGGAACTGCCATTGTTCGTCTCAGTGACCCGGAAAGCTATAGATTCGACACTAGTATCGGTCATTTTAGATCATTTGTATATATGCTCCTCTCTCCGAGTTGCGAGGCTGAATTTGGATTTAAACGGCATTGGAATTAGTGAGGAATCTAAAACAATATTATTTTAAGAAAGTTTTGGTGCAACTTGTAAACTATATCATGGTCGAGTAACAAAAGTATGTGCTTTCGGTGTGCGTTTTAACAAGATTTTTTTTCGGGTAAAGTTATTTCCATGAATACAAACTTGAATAATGGTCCGGATTAACTCTGAAATAAAACTTTCTAGTTAAAACTGAAAATATATTGGTAAGGTTGAAACCTAACATCTTTGAGGTGTGAGAGTAATACTAACCGCTTCAACTACCTTTCCTGTCTTTATCAGAATTTTTCTGAACATTGTTTCCACATCTATTAATAATTAGCATTCTGATTTCATGAAGTTCTGTTCACGTATCAAGCGATCTTAAGAACGTTTATTTGTGTACGTATAAAATAAAATACAGAGCTGACACAGATATCAGGGACATTTTTAAACCTCTTATTTGGCAACACTTCTTCATGGTAAGAATTTGTCTACTGAGCAGGTTCTCAAGAAATAGCACGTTCTGTACATATTTAAGTATCATGTATATGATTCTACCCCTCACGAATAGGATACGCTCTGTGATGTTCTTTATAGACAAGGCAACGCATGGGGAATTGTTGTTGTCTTTATCAAAGACCGAAGAGCAGAGGACAAGAAGAAGCAACAAATGATGAGATGAAGAATAGCCTCATGCATATGAAATATCACCCGATCCGCCCGATCCTTTTCTCAGAGATACTACAATCAATACCGACATACACACGCACAACGTATGTATCTAAGAGATCGCTGGTTTATAAGAATAAATAAATTCTTATTATTCTTCTTCTTATTATTATTCTTATTATAAATAAACTAGGAGTCTATCCAGAATTGTTAGTTCGAGAAAAATACTTTACATTTGGACGAACGTTTAGAGAGAGAATTTAGATTAATAGTTCATAAAGCTAAAAGTATAGAAGGTTAAATTATTACAAAGCGAGATTTATATATGTTTTAAATATTATAAGGTTAAAGGAAGAAGAGTTAGATGAATTACAATTAGATAGCACGTAGTAATAATTAGAATTTATTATAATTATTCTCTACTCTGGTTTTGCAAGTGGAATCCGCAATGATATTTTCGAGACCAACTCCATACAATCAATCTTATTATTTAATAACGTGTATAAGAATAAAAAGTCCAACATCTATCTTCTTTTTTCTAGAGTTTGAAAATTAAAGTTCTTTACTAGGTCATTGTAGGAAAAATACTTAGGATAATAATTAGTTTTTTGTATGAAAAACATTTTCAAGAATTTCGTTTGGATGTTTTATATTTCTTGAGAGTATTTTTTATTATTGGGGGTCCATATAGTAGAACAATATTCTAATTTTGACCTAACATATGTAAAATAAAATGTAAACGTTGTCTCACTGAAGAAGTCTTGCCATATTCTGTAAATTAAACCTAAGTTTCAAATATGCCCTGTTTGTTATACTATCTACGTGTTGATTGAAATTTAGTTCAGGATCAAAAATAACGCCTAAATTTTTGATAGTACTGGATTTAGACAATTTAGTTTCTTTCAGTGTATAGTCAAAGGTGATGGGATTTATTTTTCTCGTAAAAGAAAGAAATTTACACTTGGATACATTTAGTACTAATTTGTAATCATCGCACCATGTTTGAACTCGCTATAGGTCTTGTTGTAGTTGTATGCAGTCTTCAATTGAATTAATTCTAGTATATAATTTGAGATCATCAGCGAATAGGAGAATCTCAGAGTTTTCAATAAAAAGTGGGATATCATAAATAAGTAGGAGAAATAACAGAGGACCCAGATGGGATCCTTGAAAACCCCAGACAGTAACGAACTTTTCAGTGACATGCCTCTTGTATAGAATAGATTGTTTCCGGTTACTTAAATACGACAAATATATTCTACTGCCGACTTTGAAAAGTTGATGCTTGATAATTTCGCCACTAGAACATCATGATCCACGACATCGAATGCCTTACTGAAGTCAGTATAAATAGCGTGTACCTGGCCGCCTTTGTCTAACTCCGTTGCTACAAAATTTGTTACTACTGCTAGGTTTGTTGCAGTAGATCTATTGGGTAAGAAACCATGTTGATGTATAGATATAACTGGCTTTACGTGATTCAGAATTCGTGTATATAAAATACTCTCAAGAATTTTGGCAAAAGGAGATAATATAGCTATAGGTCTGAAGTTTTGTATTTCGCTTTTATTTCCAGACTTGGCACTGGTCACAATAAACTTTCTTTCCATTTGTTCGGAAAAGTGCCTGTTCATATGAACATATTGAGTATAGTATGTAGTGGATACTTGAATATATCAATACAGTGTTGGATAACATACGGAGGAATACCATCAGGTCCACATGACGCTTTTGGTTTGAGTACCTTTATAGCCACTTCAATTTCTCGCAGTTGTATTTCTCCAAGTTGAAAGTTGTCCAACAGGCTAATGCATTCCGTCTTGTTAGATATAAAACTATTTAAGTCATATTTTCTGAGACATTATTATAATCAGATTAAAAGTAATGCGCGAAGGCCTGAGCAATCTCACTGTCCTTATTTAGTTCTTTCCCATTGTAAGTCAAGGAGGCTGATGACATATGCTTGATTTTGCTTTTGACAAAACTCCAAAGTTGGCCCGTATCATTATGAATAGAAAGTTCAGATTTCTGAATGAATGTTTTACACGCAAGGTTTGCAGTTATTCCACTTTCCCATTTTTATGATGATATGATTTGGATTTTATTTTTTTAAATTATACTATAAGTGAACCAGCTCGGATAATTCCCATTAACATAATTCTTCCGGGGAACACACATGCTAAATACATCATTAATCATGTTGTAAAAGTTGGATGGAATACTATTGATATTATTCGTTTGCGAAAGACAGCTCCATTTTATTTTGTGCAGTTCCACGCATAATTTTTGAAATCAGCCTTTTTAAAGTTGAAACCAGATACTTTAGCTTATCTGTTTTCTTTTTTTGGAAAGTTTAACGGGATAGACACTTATTTCTGGATGGTGTCTGTCTTCCTTAAATTTCAAACACTCCTGGTTTCGGTAAAGTGTTGCGGGTTGTGATTTTGTGCTCCCTTAAGATCATTAATCGATTGCGGAAACCCGCTTGTGGCTAGCTGTTACCAGTTTTGTTCTATGAGGATATGTTGAAACTGTAAATTTTGAATTTGAAGACACTTCCGATTTGAGTAAACCGTTAACAGAGAAAAGGGAACCAATTATTCAGACAATGAATCGACTGCAAAATATCGAATCTCGATATTTCTTACTGTTTTTGCTCTATAGATTTGAAGCCGAAATTAATAGTGAATTTGAACCACTTTCGATTTTGATAATATGTTGGAGATAGTCCCGGTATGTTACCTTAGACGATGAATAGTTAAAGAAAAAGGATTATCGCCACCTGTTAACTGAAAACGGAAATGAATCACTCCTGGTTTAAATAGAGAATTAACACAAGAGGTGAAACTAGAGGTGAGACGGTTAATCGATTGCAAGATACCGTTTCTCGATATCTCATCGTTTCTGCTCTGATACTTGTCGACAGTCGGATGGACGGCCAAATCCATTCTATAAGATTTCCGATACTTAAGCATAGCACAGTTTCAAAGTCTAAAATTAAGATGCCATTTTTGCATAGCTTCCTATTTATTTATTATTGCTATTTTGTGAATTATCGTTACAATTTTCCAAAACGAAAAGAAAAAGAATTCGAATTTCTACAAAATTTACGAAACAAGAGGAGAAAATCTTATTTTTGGCTTTGCGTGTAGAACTGTAACCAACTAACTTCAAAATATCTTTGTTATACTTTATCGACTTACTTATACTCTTCTAAGTATGAAACTCTGCCGTAGATTTATTAACACTTTTCCCTGAAAATCTAATAACAAGTTTCCCGATTGCGGCGGAAAAAATATGCCCTCCATCGATTTTAGCAACTCTTTATTATAATTATACACTTCATTTAGCTAGCGCTTAACCTCAAATTTTCGAAAACTTGATCACGTGCAAACCCCACCTTCGATGGTTTCAAACTCGAGAAACAAAGGTCTACACAGGGGAACATTTTATATCTGCTACGCAAATCAAGATCAATCTCCATAACAAGATTTAAAAATCCCATACGACATATTGCCCTTGGAACTTCTCTTGTGTTATATATTCATGGATTCGATGTGTTTAGTTACACAGAATCCAAATTTCAAAACTCCAGGATGATTGTCTTGTCAATTCGTTTTCATGGGCGAAAAATTTGAGCGATTTTGAATACGGAGGAAACATGTTTTTAGCGCATAAAACAAAATTGACACGGTCAATCGAAATTTAGATTTCCTGTAAGACAATACATGGAATCCATACCCTGGGGTACGTTTCACAGAACTTTATATATATGACTGTGTTACATGTCTCCTCCCTATCCAAAATTGCTCAAGTTTTTCGCCCATAACAAAAAATTGACTTGGTGGTTCGTCCCCTAGTTTCGAAATTTGGATTCCGCGTAGCAAAATACATCGAATCCATACCCTGAGGTCCCCCGTACTCTTTTTGTACATAGTTGTGTTTCATGCATCCTTCCAGTCCAGAATCGCTGAAGTTTATCTCCCCTCCCGTAACAAAAACAAGAAAGAAAAGAAAATGACATAGTCGATCATCCTGTAGTTTCGAAACTTGGATTCTGTGTAACAAAGTACACCAAATCCATACCCTCGGGTCCGGTACACAGAGCTTTTATTTTGTGTGTGTGGTTGTGTAATTGTTGCTTCTTGTCTGAGTGAAAATGCTAGAAACTGGCGAAACTTGTATCATATGCATCTAATATATTCACAACTACATACTACAAATGATAAATTTGTTATCATTTTAGGTTTACATATTTATAAAATACCTAAAATATTTTGAATTACTTCCTCAAGCAATTATTTAAAGAAAATTATTTTAAAAAATAGTGAACATACAGAAGCGAAGGAAAATATTTATCCTTCTTTATGGAAAGGAATGTAATATACTTCCTGGAGAGAAACTGTTTCTTTGGATATTGGCAACACTGCTTATTTCCTAAGCGGAAGTTAAAGAGCGTTGATGATTCTCGCTCAATCTTGTATTCATTCCCTCGGCGAAGTTTGTTTCTCCACCTACGTTACCCTACTCTACCCTATTTGTTTCCTTGTAAACTTTCATTCTCTGCATTCTATCAGTATCTTGCGTAATTCTTCAAAAGACCTCTTACAGAATACCATCTTTGTCATACATATTGGAGCTTTGCCTTCATTATAGGAAGATGATAACATTGTAAGGCATGTTCATTATGAAAGAAACGCTTTGTTCACGAGTATTTTTTTTTCTTATTATTAAAGAAATGATTTTGTAAGTGAGATAAATACGGTATACAAAAATTTGCATTTCATAAGAGACAGGTTTTCTTACTCCAAATACGTTACATAATTCAAATAAAAATTTGCTTTGAAATATTCTAGAATCTGAATATAAAAATAATGGAAGAGAAGGAAGATTCGTCTCTGGTATTTCACCTTCTCTGACACTTTCGCGTCACCTAACCTTACCATTTCTTTATCACGAGAAGGAGCTATTGCAGCCCACAGAAAGTGCGAAAAAAGAAACAAATATATAATGACCTACTCAATAGATACATGTTTGTGTTAGCTATTGAATCGAGCAGCACTTGGGGCCTCGAAGCTCTCAATATCATCAAAGAAATCGGCCAACGTATTGCAGAGGTTACTGGTGACAATAGGGCTATTGCTTTTCTTATGCAACGTATCAGCATAGTAGTTCAGAGAGGCAATGTGGTTTGCATTAGGTACATTATCTAATAATTATTGGCAAATTATTAGAAGAGGTTTTTTTTATAGCTAACAGTGTAGAGTCAATTAATCACCTAATAGACTTGTATATAAAAGTACATTATGTATCAAATAAGAAAGTTAAAATATCGAAAATGAATACATTACAGTAACACTTCCACTTTTTAAATTAAACAAATAAAGAAAAACTTAATACAGTAAGTTTCAATGTGCAATTGGTTTTCAAATGTGCAATATAGCCAAATATTATACAATTAAAGAATATAAACAGAACACGAAAAGACAAGAAAGGAAAAGAATGTAACTTTGTCCATTGGTATTAGGTCTCCAAATTTACCGCAACTCGTAGTTGATAGGGACGTACTGGGAAATCGATAGCATTCAGAATTCCAACATTTTCTATACATCACTCTTACAAAAATAATTTATTAAGCTTTAAAAGGTATTTCTTTATGCTTGTCAAATAAGTAAAATGCACTCGAAATTACTTGCTATACAGAGTGGCCTAAAAGTAGGTATGCAGACTTGCTTTGATCTAGTATGGCATTTTTATTTATTAAGATAATGATTTTTTTTTTTTTGCTTCGATTTGTTCCGAGCTTAAGGTATAAGTGAAAAGAAATTAAGAACAAATAATGAAGGAATTGAGTCAATACATGTGTGGATTTCAATAAGTAAATAATATAATATCCCATGAGCTGATCAGTACGAGACAGTATACGTACTTTTGGGCCATCCTGTATAATCAATATACCATAATTCGAGAATTACCTAACTTAAATATTCCGAACCTACCTAGTAAGGGGAAAATGACAATTTAAGTATGATAATAAAACCTTTTACTATAAAATAGACTTCTTACAAGAGATTTCACAAATACTTAACGAGTCTGCTTCTTGTACACTTCTCCAACATATAATTCGGTGCGTGATTTTTTTTCAAAATCTTTCAAAATTGCAAGTTTGGCAATAACGGACTTACAGAGGAATGGGTCGGAGAATTGAAGCATTACGAACATACCTTGTTGTTTGCTGTTAGAAATGCTCAGCTCCTATTTTGTGACTTATTGCAACATTACATACTTGCAGAAAAAAAAAAGAAAAAGAAACAGTACCTTGGCAAATGCAGAAAACTTTGTTGTAGTTCAAGAAAACATACTCGCTTTTCGACCGAAACCAAAGTTTAAAACATCTGAAAAACGAGGAGAGCTGTTAAGGAGTTCCTTAGCTATTAATGCAAGTGAAAGATAATCCCAGAGTTGTTTCTATAGCCAGGCGTGTTAGGCTCTTTTTTCTGTTGGTATTCAATATTCTGAACCTGACTCGAATCTACAAGGTGCTGTTTTCTATTTTTTTTTTTTTTTTTTAAAAAAACTTTTAAGTTGGTTTACAGGTTATGGTTTTCTGATTCATTTCCTTCCTTCTTTCTTTCTTTCTTTCTGACGGAGAAGCCACGGCTTAGTAAATTTCTAACTGATCAGTGTATCTAAACATTTCTTAACCATCATAAAAACGAATAATCTGAACATTTATTCGTTATATTCTTGTCTAGGGGTACATACATGCTACTAAATTGTAACTAACATAGGAAAAGTCGTGTATTTTTCCAAGAGAGGCAGATGATGAGTTTGGGGGTGTCAAATGCTACGGATTTGCCATTGGAAAATTATCCCCGTTGGAAAAGAAAATTTTCATCTCTAGGTTTTCCGAATGTTCATGAGGGAGATGGAACAAGTTTTATTCTGTAGACAAAAGTACTACTACCTCTTAGGAAAATATCTAACTAAAGAGATTGGTTTACCACAACTCTTTATGTATATATTTTCCATGTTCGTATTTCCGTCGCGTCAGTCCGTTCACAAGAGAAGAAATCAAGTATTACTTGATGGGTCACCAGCAAATTTGGACAGATGTATAGAGTCAAAATTTAGAAATCTGGTTCGTTTTTGAAGGAGATATCCAAACTGAAAGGGATAAAGGTAAGCCATTACTGGTTTTAACGGTCAGCACTATAGAGATAAAATGGTAACATAAAGCAAGAAGCGGTTTTCTGCAAACAATTAAAAGTCCAAAGAATGAATTTAATATACATCCTTAACTCTTTACTGAAGCTATAAGTGGTAGAAATCTACTACAACTTTCGCTTTCAATGTTTATCTACATAGAGCAAAAGTAAGGAAAACTGAAAAGCGTTTTTTTTTTCTTTTAAATCTGTTTCCTGTTCTAAGAATAGATTCTATTGAAACCAGAAGTTTCATATATCAGCCGCTTTCGGTTTTAACGTTTGTAGCGAGAAGCGGTTTCATCTAGTCAACAAAGCGTGCCAGAAATATACGTATTCCATCTCCACTCTAACATCTCTACTAATATAAGAAGTGACAGAAATTAACCACATCCGGTTTGACGTAGAAGGTTGAAAAACAAAACGATGCATATGTAGTTTCATACTGTAATATGGAAAGACAATGTATTTTTCTCAATTGACCTCCAAAAACTCAATGCCTTTTAGGAAACCTAATATATAAATAAACATTTATGTAGCAATGTCAATAGGGGATGATAGGAGAACAGTAGAAATAAATGCAGACATCTTATTAAACGCTTGCAGGGACATGGGTTTAGAAGTAAATGCAGAGAAAACTAAATACATAGAAGTGTGTCGGGACCGTAATACGGCAAATTGTGGGGGCGTTAAAATATTAAATAATACTTTTGATAAAGTGGATACTTTCAAATATTTAGGATCAATATTAACAGATGAAAATCATATTCACGAAGAAATTAAATGTCGACTAAAAGCAGGGAATTCGTGTTACTATTCGGTTCAAAATCTCTTGTCGTCGCGAATTCTGTCGAAAAATTTGAAGCTTAAAATATATAAAACGATAATCATGCCTGTTGTTCTGTATGGTTGCGAAACATGGTCACTTACTCTGAGGGAAGAACATAGACTGAAAGTATTTGAGAACAGGATCCTGAGAAGAATATTCGGACCCAAGAGGAACGAGAATGGGGAATGGCGGAAACTTCATAACGAGGAACTACATAGTTTATACGGTTTACCCAACATTGTTAGGGTCGTCAAGTTTAGGAGGCTTAGGTGGGCAGGTCATGTAGCTAGAATGGAAGAAAGTAGAAACGCTTTCAAAGCCTTGACTGGAAGACCCATAGGAAAACGACCATTAGGAAGACCTAGGCGCAGATGGGAGGATAATATTAAGATGGATCTCGCAGAGATAGGAATACAAAGTAGAAACTGGATGCAATTAGCTAAGGATAGAAGTCAGTGGAGAGCTTTTGTGAACGCGGCACTGAACCTGCGGGTTCCATAGGCCATAGAGTTAGTTAGTTAGTTAGTAGCAATGTCAATCTATATCATTGCTTCAGATTTTTTTTACTTCGTCACTGCACATTCCTGGGCGTGGTGTGGTGAAAAGTATGATTACATAATGCACAAAGAATATGCTTGTTTTCTTTTAGCATTCACTCAACGGTACGAGGAAAGAAAGAAACTACTGTGGTCATGAGAAAAACTGAATTCGACATTTCAGGCACTGTATACAATTTCATGGAATACAAAAGCCAATAAAGAGATAATTGGATCTGCTTATATATCTCCATCCATCCATATGTTGGTCTTTATGTATGTACATATATCTAGAAGATTCACTATTCAACGTTAAGCGGACCGAAATTCAAAGACGATTGTTCAAAATAATTTCCAGGAAATTTTCGAGTTAACTTCTTCGGTGACAAATCTTTGGACACTTCTGGATGAATATTGATTCAGTCCAGAGTCGTAATACCCACACTATAAGTATCACTGAAAAGGCTCTCATGTGGAATGTTCCATATACAGAATATCCATGGAGCCATTGTCATTGTAAGTATATCCACTCTTAATGAACTGAAAAAACTGTCCCTGTAGTACAAGGTGACGTGAACCATCTTTGTCCGTGGGTGCACTGTTCGTGCTTTCTAGTTTCACGAAACGTAATCAGTAGCACAAACTTCGTGATTAGTCGGTACTTGATATTTCACTCGATATTCAAGTTAATATTATTGGATGATAATTGTAAACCGCTTGCTTGAGATATACCAAAGAAAGCCGCTTTTGAAAATTCGGGAGTTTTTTCGAAATATTCAATAACAAATTAATCACAGATGATTCTTTTGCATTTGATGAAAATTACTTTCATCTCTTTCTTTAAAAAGTGCCGTTACAATTCTCCTTAGCCGGATGGTATTCCTGAAAATATTTGTTCAAAGAAATCCTGCTTCCTTCTGTATCAAATCAAATTAGTCTTTTCAGATGCTATACATTATTTAAAAAAAAAAAAAAAAGATCTTAATTATATTTGACATACTTGAAGACTTGTTACATGACATTCTCAAGAAGTATTTTTCAATATTACCTTTGCGTAGCCTACTTGGGACGTACGACGTAGATAAATGCTCGTATTGGAAAACTGAAGTTTCAGGGACAACTTAATTGCCAAGTAAATCAAATAGGGTGCCAAAAATACTTTCGATCTAAAAATATACAACGTACAGACATTGATTGGCAAGGAAGGGAAGCTGACAATGCAACTACTTGCAATCGATAGTCTATATCAATATGTCGAGAAAGAATCACGTCAAATAGATTGATGGTTACTCGTCCAGCTACGAGACCATCACTGGTCCTATCACACCTGCATACTGAATAATGAGATAAAATAGGAACTGGGTACGCTGAAAACGAGTTTATTGCAATTAGACAACTGCTAATAAGTGGTCAGAGACTAGTTGTTTTAATTCTTGTAGGTGACTGCTAAAGCCATTAATATTCCATTAAAGAAGTGCCACATAGGAAAGATAAACATTTACGGTTAAGACGAGCGGTGTCTCGTACATAAATTTCTATCCATTCGTTATTCATTACTTCGATTTTTGTCGTGTCATATTGCAAAATGGCTTGCGAACTTATGGAGATTTAGTTTCCTCTGGAAGAAGACAGAATCATTAAAACGACGACGTGTATTCTGGTACGATTTCATTCCAGTAGTATAATATATTGCTAGCCAACAATATAATATATTATTACTAAAAATAATGAGATGACAGTAGTTTTAGAGCACCACTAGAAAGTTTTGGTTGTGTAGTGAACAAAATACTGATTGGGATTTCTGATTATGCTCGTACAATCTTGTTCTCTGCGAACGCTGTTTGGGTAGAAATGTCTTTGTTCCGTGTTGAAACAAATTTTATGAAAGTTGCTATTTGGTCAATACATACGAAGTGGTCCAGAGGTGGTTGCTCGACTATCTCTGAAAATTATAAAAATTTAAGTGTGATGAACCTTGTGTATGAGAAGGTCAATAACGTCATTCACGTTGTCATATATACAAGTGTTCCTGAATGGCGGCCATCTTTGTTGTCAGTGGAGTGCCAATTCTTGCATTTGCAAGCGTTTACGAAAACTTACAGTTGCTTAGGACTTACGAATCAGATGAACACCAAACAAAAACAAATGTTTTGAAGAGAGACTGAGATGCACGGAGAATATAAAATTTTGTGTCTAAATAAATATGCAGGGTTGCAAAACAATACATGATATCATCAAAAAGATACAGAAAATTACATTTTTAAACGGGCTGTATTTTAGAATGGCATAAAGTGGGGCGTTCATAAATTTTGTGCTGAATGTTATTTCATGTAAAGAGTCTGCAGAAATATCCACAGCTATGATACTACTGGCACCGTAGATTTATTGGGGTTCGAAAGTTCAAGTTTGTGATTTTGATGCAATTTTTGGGGCATAATATCTCAGGAGGGCAAAGCGCTAAAAATTGCTGATTATGCCACAAAGCAAAAAAAAAAAAAAAAAAAAAAAAAACATGACTGATATTACATGCAGGAAAAAGTGAGGACATGGTAAAAATGCGCAGAAGGCACGTGCGTGACGATGGTCATAGCCCGGAAAAATTTAAATGTTTGGATATGTTTTATACTAGATCTCAAAAACTACGCATGGTGCAACTACGCTTTTGTTTGTGTTCAGTTGTGCAAAAGCTTGCAAGTGGCGTTTGTTCCATATTTCTAGGTCTATGATCATTGCCATATCTATATAGTAAGGGGGTTATCTTCCCCTTGCATCCACGAAACCCATCGTCGAACTAGACCGCGGTATTAAGGTATTTAATGTATCAGCAAAATATCATTGAAATATAATCACAGTTACGAAGTTAATATGTTCACAAGGTTGTGTTATAGGCCTATAGGATAGGCTAGTTTTTGTCTACCTGGGGATTCGCCCGCAGACCCCTGCTTTTGCTCGGCCTACGGCCTCGAACCTTTAGAACCTACAATTCTACCAAATTTCAAATTTCCTTTCCTAGTTCAACGATCTAAAAGATAAAGATTTTGTGCCACAAAAAAAAAAAAAAAAAACACCCATTTAAATAACTTGGGTATTACTATTCCCCAATAGATACCTTAAAAACTAAAAACAATTCACTTTTGATAATTTTTATATGGGTGAGTCCCGGAAGTGTACAGTCATGCCAAATTTCATGCCGGAAGTGCCTAAACATTTTGGGGTGTAGATGATGTCCCATATAAATAACATTGGAAAGACTTCAGTTCCCCATATAAGTTCTTTATGGTTGAAATATTCTATTTTTGATCATTTACTTAAGTAATGCTAACGGAAACGTACAAGCGTACCTAATTTGAAATTTTTATTCCAATTCCAAGTACCTAAAATATGGGATTATAAGTGCAAAAAAGGGCCACTTAAATAACATAGATAATTTCTTCATCCTGCCTTTAGACCCCCTAAAACTTAAAAATATTAACTTTTGACAATTTTCCTGTAGGTTAGTGCTTGAAAGCTACAATCTTGCTAACCACGTCAACCGGAACTACCTCTTTGTTTTATGTCAGTTCATGTATAGTTTGGATAGATGTAACGCAACCTTGTGAACATATTAACTTCCGTAACTAGAATTGGATTTCAATGTCACTTTGCTGATACATTAAGTGTCTTAATACTACGGTCCACTTTGACGATGGGTGTCGTGGATGCAAGGGGAAGCTAAGCCCCTTGCCATACAGACGTGGCAATGATCATGGAGCTATAAAAATGGAACAAACGCCATTCGCAAGCTTTTGCACAGCTGAACACAAATAAAAGCGTGCCTAATTGCTGCACAAGCGTAGTTTAGCATGAAACTTATTAAAACATTTAAATTTTTCTGGGCAACGATCATCGTCACGCACGTGCTTTCTACGTATTTTTTAACATGTCCTCACTTTTTTTCTCCATGTAATATGAGTTATACTTTTTGCCATAGTTTATTCACATATAGAATTACTTTGTGGCATAACCAGCAGTTTTTAGCACTTTGACCTCCTGAGATATTACGCCCCAAAAATTACATCAAAATCACAAACTTCAACTTTCGAACTATCATAAATCTACAGTGTCAGTAGTATCATAGCTGTGGATATTTCTGCAGACTCTTTACATGCCCCCACTTTATGTCATTCCAAAATACAGCCCGTTTAAAAATGTAATTTTCTGTAGTTTTTCTGGTGATTTCATGTATTGGTTTGTAACCCTGCATATTTATTTAGACACAAAAGTCTATATTCTCCGTGCACCTCAGTCTCTCCTCTAAACATTCGTTTTTGTTTGGTGTTTGTTTAATTCGTACGTCCTGAGCAACTGTAGTTTTTGTAAACGCTTGCAAATGCAAAAATTGGCATTCCACTGATAGCAAAGTTGACCGTCATTCAGGAACACTTATACATACGACAATGTGAATGATGTTATTGACCTTCTCATGCACAGTTAGTCACACTCATTTTTTTAAATAACTTTTGGAGGTTGTCGAGCAACCATTTTCACCATTTTTGGACCACTTTAGATGGATTGACCCTATTACAGATACAAGGGAATAGGGAACGGAGTTGGAAAGGTTTCTTAGGTACCACGTTTTGCATTAGTAGCAGAAATCTTTTCAACACCCTCAAATTTTCATATTCGTTGCACAGGGTGCACAGTCCCTAGACCAAGCAGAGTAATCATCTCTAAAATTAACGACACAAAATTTGGTAGTTGGAAGAGGCACCATTACTTCCCTTGTCACGTTTCGCACAAATAGCGTTCTATGTACTGTACGACTTACTGATGTTTCCCAAATGCTAAGAAGGAAACTGGGAATGTGGGAACGCACTTTTAGTTGATAAATTCCGGAAGAATAGACGAACCAAATGTAAGAATGAAGGCTGTTGGAAGCAGCTCCCATGACTTCTTTCTTATAATTCAACCTACTTTGGAACATGTTTGTCGTCTAGCTCATACTTGATCTCCTCTTCTGCTACACTTAATTGATCTCAATATGATGATCTCAACATTACAACTGATATCCAGTAAACGGAGAGGTGCCATTGAAACTTCAAGTGCTCCAATGCTCTCTAATTTGAAAAGTTTCTGTCAGATTCTCATTAACCATTCCCACCATTAATATGCTGCTTCGTAATTGTGAATGTCTTTAATCTCTCCAGCTGTGTGAAAGAGCTTTCTTTAAAGCAAAAGGGAAAAGTCCTTTAATAGAACTAGGACGGTGTAATAGTGTTAATATGCAGTGATATTATATATTCAGTTAGCAACATCTACATTTACAGGCTAATGTACCCATCTAATACAAACAACTATTTAGCTGTACTTTTATTGTAACCGCCATTAGAAACACTTACATTCAGTGTATATTATTTGATCACATTGGTAGGTAAACACATCGCCAAATATACAATAAACATAGCCCGCAATAGAATAACACTCTAATCATTGATCATCATTTCATAACATCCGACGAACGATAATACATTTGTGATTGCCTCACTCATCGACTAATGCATCGCATCACTAGTATTTTCTACAATTCTCTATTTAAGGATAACCTGTTTTATACCCAACAACCACCTTCCTTGCGTTATTAAAGTATTTCCTTTTCTCCCTTTTAGAATTTGTCACTTATCTGCCTCTCTCTATTTTAATTTCTTTCTCTCTCCCTCTTCTTACCTCCTTTTCTAACAAGATTTAAGCATTTGTTTTATAAGAAAATATATTTCCTTGATCTCACTTTATTCTTCCTGCACATCTGAACTCCTCTTCGAAGTTTTGGCTCTAGTAATACTTTTCTGCTCCCTACCTGAAGCATGTTGTTCACTAAATTTAAGTTTACCCATTTCAAACTTTGATTTCCTCTTAATACACTTAACATTATTAAATGAATCAACAACTAATGCAACCTGCGAAATAGTATCGTTACAAATAGAAGTATTGGTTGCTTTTATATGTCTAACAACACATATAAAAGGATTATTAGACTTGAGACAATTCGATATAATTTTTAAGTCTTTTGTTACCTCTCTGAAATCTGTCACTTTGTGTCTTTTACTCGAATCTAGTGAAGCTTCATCGTGTATTGATGGTGAATGATTGAGAATGAATATTATTTTGCTCGCTTAATCCATGTTCTTGAATTGCGCCAATCTCCTTCCTGATAGGACAAACTGTAGCAAATTTACTCTCCAACTAATTTACAGGCGAAACAGATTCTTGTACTAGCCGGGCAATAATCAAGAACATGGAGCAATGCACATTTTGAACATATGGCCAGATGGTAATAGTATACATGAGAACCCCCTGATCTGCGTTTCTTCTATGTTCTATTACCACTTCTACATGAAATACCATAAATTTTCTACGTAGTGCAATAGTAAGAAGTATCCATGTGCACAAGACATGCGATATGCGTAAAATTCCCCACCCCCCACACACAGTCATAGATAAAGTACAAGGGCTACACATGCAGATATATAAAGTACAGGTACGTTCTTTTTCATTTTCGTATCAGTCGATAAAAGTAAATAAAAGTCGCTTTGTTACTCCCTTTGTAAGTTCGTACATACTCAATGAATAATCCCTAAAAGTATGAGCGTCCTGCTCCTTCGGGAACTGATGCAGCTTCATGTATACTACATCCGGCCAGATGTTTTGTAGAAGATAAAATTGAGTTGAGTTGATTTTAGTTTAGCGTCCCTTTCAGCAGCGAGGTTATATGAGACGTGGACCTACTGATTAACGTGGAATCCGAACCACATGAGCTCCCGCCGGGAATCGAACCCGGGTCTCCCACGCCAAAGGCGCGTACGCTAACCGCTTAGCCACGGAGGAGCTCTGAAGATAAAATTGCAGCACATGGGTATGTGAAATGGTTGTTTTCCAAGCACCAGCTACATAGCTGACCATAAGCTTTACACAATGGTGGTGTTTCATGGCATTGCTTGTGACATTCTTAATACCATGGTTGTTTGTTCTTATGTTCCCTCCAACGTTTGTTTATTAAATGTTATTAAAAATTGCTATAATGATAAAGGAATATATTTACTTACTAAAAAAGCAGAAAAACCTATTTAGTTACCATTTAGTGGAAAACCTGACCCTTCATATTTTGAACTAGTTCCAAAATGTTCGGTGATACACTGGATGTTTCAACGCGGAGGATATTTTCAAGATGGATATCTGATATCCAATAAAAAGAATCAATTCAGTTTCACAGATTACATTTCAATAATGGGTCAGGTGGGCCAGGTGAAAAAATTCAGTGGGCTCTTGCACATGCCTGGTCACCTCCCAACAAAAATATGTACCAATATCAATATGTACTATTCGATTATAATTATCTTGGTAGGTAAAGACACAAATATAAAATAAATATAAACCACTATAGTGTAATACGTTTCTTTTTCCTCTTCTGTTCTCAAAATGGGTAAATATTCATTACGGTTGCTCCACTACGGCTTTCTCGGCTATGTCACTTGAAATTGTGTTATGGGGAGATTAATAAAATGTTAGATTAATTACACAATTTGTAGGTTTATTGCAAGAAAAGAGATGGCGCGAACAAACCGAAAGTCGCCTGTTTATATATATTTTCATCAGTAGATTCTTGTAAATAAAGTAATAATCTGACACTGAACGCCATGATATAAAACCACATATAAAGTTACTTCAAAAATAAATTTGTAGAAAACGTAAAATGTTTTCTTATATAAACTGGTTTTTAAAATGCTGTTTCAGTTTGTTGACACAGCGATATTTTTCTTTTTCGTTTTTTACTTAATATTATTCTAAACATTGACCATCATTTCATAATATCCAATGAACGTCAATAATGTACATTTATAATTATCTCATTCATCGGTTAGTGTATTACATCACTAACATTTTCTCCTATTCCCTAATTGAGAATAACCTCTTTTGTACCCAACAGACAGTTTAGTGGTTCATTTGCACTATTAACTATTTTTTTACTTACAAGATATTGGACTGCGGGAATTTCAATAGCTCTCTTTGCCACACTTTCTGCATTAATTTGAACTTCAGCATCATGCACATCATTCTTTACGAGAGATTGAGCCTGAATCCAAAGATAATAAAACTGATGTTACTGTCCCAGCTATCAGGTTGCTCACCTCACCGTAGTAACAGCGTGGGGCTTACACGGTCAAAGGAAGTGAGAATTGCATTCTCATCGACCAAAGCATAGTGTCCCGAAAGATAAAGAGAGAAACGGAAAAGGAACAAAGAATCTGAATTAACAGAAACAACCCTCTCCAATCAAAAGGAGTAAAAATTAATATTACGTATATATATAAACAGTCATTGTCAAGCACAATACTGATATTTAAGAATTTTCCAAATAAAACATATTATGTTCATACCAAACCGTATTTATTGGTATTATTTTGTAAAATAAACAACACTGTTCGTATAAGAATACAAATATGTATGATCTGAGATACATTTAAAGAGAAAAACTAGTTTGAAGTAAATAGATAAATAACGAATAGACAACTAACGTCACGTTTTATCCGATGATCCAGCATATTAATGACACCTAACTATGTTTGTACGAACCCTTATCATCACTAGCTGTCTGTTTATTACAACGGGTGGTTGTGTTTGTGCTATTCAATCGTGTCGTATATAGGCAAAGTTGGGTGTGTATGTGTTGCATGCGATCGTGCAGATTTCATTCGCATGAATTAGTAAATTAGTATAAAAATCATGCAAATACTATAAAATAAGAAAGGAACACTGATCTAAGTGTTAAATTAGGTGCTCAAGTAATAATTGTGAGAGAGTTATTCTACGCAAAAAGGTGTTCACTGGTTGCAGACATCAGCCGGAGAAATGCGTACGGCTCCTGAAAGACGACCACAAACTCGTCTAAATATTGCACGAAAACAAACCGATCAATCAGAAATAATTTCTCGTAAGCAAGAGTTGATTAGAACTATATGCAAACATAATAGATGTTTAACCGCTCCGAAAGTAGCAGCAGAACTAAGGAACAGCCGTTCCCAATCGGTATCACATAGGACAGTGAAAAGAAGCCTGCAAATTTATAGTCTTACGGGAGCAGCTGCAGCAAAGAAATAACTCCTTCCAGCAGGAAATATTGCAAAAAGTTACTATTGTGCCATAATACAAATACTGGACCGATGGACAATAGAAGAGGGCACTCTGCACCTACAAACATAAATTTCATTTTTTTAGTTACCAACACCAGATGTTTTGCGTCAGCTTTCCAAGAAATGCTTTCATGTTGATGTGTAATACCTTGAGTAAACCAGAAAAAGGTAGTGACAGTCTCTGGGGATGTTTTACAAGCAATTGAATTCGTTATTTAATTTGAATAAACAGAATAATGGACAAAATAAAGAATGGACAAAAACGTTTACCATAACATTTAAGTGAGGCATGGAATTCCATTAGAAGTGCGAATTTTGGGCTGTAACTTTGTACTAGAACAGGATTTCGATTCCGAACTTTCTTTTGTTTGCAGATACTTACTGCATAACTTGGAAGAGAGACTCTCATCAACACAAAAATTTAAAAAAAAAATGAAATCTTTGAGTTTTACGTCCCACGGATATGCCGGTTAGACTAAAGGAGACGGTGGTGATGAGTAATGAATGAAATGGTGGAATGATTAAAGTGGGAGAAAACGGAAGAACCCCGAGAAGACCCACGCGCATGGTGTTTGTCCACCACAAAGTTCACTTGGCGGTGGATGGGATCGAACCCGGAACCCCAAGCACCAGAGGTGAACGCTCTACCACTGAGCCACCGCGGGCCCACACAAAATGAAATAGCCGCTACAGTTTCAGAATTTGTAACCCTTCAAGCTATTATATGATGAACTTTACATGACAGTCCGTGAATACTGATGATATCTCCAAGGATCTTAAAAACTGTTCGAGTCGCACAAGTTGGATAAATTGGTCAAACAAATGCTTGGGATTTATAAAGTTCTTATCAAGGCTAAGGATCGGCATTTCGATTAACACAAATTTCCTCAGCAAATCGTCTCAATGGAAGTACAACAATGTGTTTTCATTTTCTAATGTGGTCAAGGATGTTTATTTTCCAAATAAGTTAAGCAAACAGTGGGTTTCTATCAGGGTTGTTTTGTTTAAAACTAAATGTTTAAAACAAATGATTAAATCTTGTTTTAAACGACTGATTTTGTTTAAAACAAATTTTGTATACGTTTCAAACATTTTGTTTTAAGCACGTGTATTTTTTAAAACTTGTTTTAAACGTATTTTTTATTTTTGTAAAAAAAATGGCAGAGAAAGAAAATTGTCAAAAGTGTCCCCCACTCAGAATACTATTTCCATCCCATGTGAATGTTTTGATTTCTCATGTCTAAAGCAGGTCAATGTGGTGATCCACAATTTATTTTGTCCGTTTTTTACCCTTGTTTTTAACGTATATTGTATTGTTAAAATGCTTCTCAGTTAACTTGCGAGAAAGTGTCGTAGTCGAAGGTTGGAGTACTTGTAGAACTGATATTAAATAATAACCAAAATAATTATCATGGAAACAAATTTTTGTGTTATATTCACAAAACAAACAGGTTATTTCCTAAATTGCGATTCTGAAATGAAAATATCGGAGACATTCGTTGATAAAGTGCATCTTGGATCTGAGTCTTCGTAAACTTGGAATCGTTTAATATTGAATTTTACAGGAAGGAAGAAAGGATATCATTTACAGCAAATTTATTAAAGTAACTCAAACTCCATCAGATAAGAAAACGACCACACGAGCTCGTTGCAAAATGTGTAAGAAAGAAATGGTTGGTTTAGTCAAAGAATGAAGAATCATTATGAAAATTAAAATGGTGTGAAAAAGCTGGAAACCCAAACAAATGCTAGAAGTTTTGATCCGAAAATTGCTCCTGATGATTCTAGCGTCAGTGATATGTTTGAGATGCAACTGGAAACTTCAGGTAAGAATTAATTTTGCATCAACAATATCTTTTTCATTATATTATAAAAATTTTATTTCGTCCCTCTTCCCCCACCTCAGTTCTAAATTTTCTTAAAAACTTTACACCTTGGCATAGCTTGTATGAAGGGATCAGGCGAGAAAGCGCAAAGTATGGCAGTCGCTCGCGTAACTAACCATTAAAACTTGCTATTTATTGTACTATCAGTGCCGAACGTCAGTGTCTGAGACAATTTGATCTCAATTTGTTCGTCTGTCTGTATGTATGCGCCACGCTACAGGGCGCAATTTTCGGTCTTTTAACATTAAATTTTTGGGGTAGAGGCACGAGACGTCGGAATTTGCGGCATATATTTTGACTGCGATCCGACGTAAAATTTTAAAATTAATGGTTCGGACTCCACTTTAAACAAAAAGCCCTGTCGCATATAGCCTTGCTACTGATACAAGACCAATCAATCAAACTAAACAACCTAATTTTATGTGTTTCGAACAATCTTGGTTTGCAGGATAAATTTGTCTCCAACCTAGTGTTTATAAAATAAGTGATATATGGGGCGTTCAGAGCACAAGGGATTCAAGTCCCATTTTCAGAAAGGTTCACTTTTGCTCAGCAAACGTATAGTATCTTCGTAGCTAAGGGTATGAAATAAATGAAACAAAAACTACGTGAAAGGGTGTGGACTAGAGTTTTATAGTACAACCCCTAGACAACACAATTATGCAAAATCACGTTAAATAAATGCAAGATGTGTCAAAAAGAATACACCGACAGAAAACGTCATATCTTCGCAACTACGAAACCGAAATGATAGAAAGACAAGGTTAATCTAGAATTTCATATAACTGCCCCTGGAGGTAAAAGGTCATCCGCCCCTTACCCTGAATTTCAGATTTTGGGGGCAGTAATGCAGATTTAGAAGTCTTTTGCTGAGCAAAGGCCAACATAAAACATAAGTCCCTACACCGAATAAATACGGATTTTGATCAGTTATAATTCATTTCCAAATCCCGTAAAGAGCTATAGACCTATATTGCTCTCTTGTATATTTTTTGGCCCAAGGATTCCAAAATTGGTTCCTCTTTCGAGTTTCGGGCCTGCTTAAAATTCCGGAAATTGGGCCTAAGCAACTTTCCAGTTTTAATCATATGTATGTTCTCCGTATTCATTCGGTGTAAGGACCTCAAGCTTGTTCTGTTGTATTTTGCTTATCAAAAGATTTCTAAAACTGCCTTACTGCCACCAAAATCTGAAATACAGAGTGGGCATGGGGGTAGTTGCCCTCCTGTCCCACTGATGTCCCTGTCTAGCGGTTGTTATATGAAACTATCCCACGCCATTTCGCATGGTTTTAGTGAAATTTGTTTTGGACTCTTGACTGCGAAGATATTACGTTTTGAAATAGAATTCATTGTTGAGCAAAACTGAACTTTATTGAAAATGTATTTGGATCCATTGTGCTCTGAACGCCCCAAACTTACCTTTTTCCAATAAATTGTTGACTCAAAAAAAAAACCAATTACATAGGTTTGCAGAAAATATTCTAAAGTTAGCACAACATGAAGTATGCTTCAAATATTACTTTTCGAAAGTTTATTATTTTAAAATAATTTTATTAGCATCAGTGTTCTGAAATAGTAGTCACATTTTGCAACTACAATCTCACCCGCCTCCATAAAATGCGAGCCTAGAACCTAAAGCCATAACTAGAAAACTTTCAGAAGCGGTAACTCCGAAATGACTTGCTTTAGGGCTAAAATAACAGCACAACCGTATTTCTGGTGAAATTCTAGCCTTAAAACATGTAACATGACTTCCTTTGCATTTGAAATTTCGAATACCAATTAAAGATATCCGGCATGATGCTTGATAGCACCATCTGATGTTTCATACCTCTTCCAAGTGTTATTATTCTCTCTCAAATCTTTCTCAATATACAAGGATGGTGAGGACTTGTTTTGTCATGTATATTGATAGGTTGTATGAAATCTCTATAGTAGGCAGATTTTAAAATTTACCTAAAAACCTTATTTAAACCAAGAAAGTACTTACGAGAGTCACTGGCAAGATGGTGTAATAAAAAGGGTGTCATAATTTGAAATAAGTTGAGAATTACTAATTTATACTGAAATATTCTGTACCCAACACAGTGTAGTCTTAACGACAATAAAATAAATGAAAAGATCGGTTGCCAAAGCAAAAAGTCTTAATAAACACGTTATTACACGATTTTGAAATATGTTTAAAATCGTATTTTAAACTGTTCAAAATGTTTAAAACATGTTTTTCTTTTTCGTGTGGGTTTTAAAACATGTTTAAAACATTTTGAACACCTTTTTTATGTTTTAAACGCGTTTTCTAACTGTATTTTTTCTAACCCTGGTTTCTATGGATACTGTGTATTTTGTTTGGAAAATTCTGAAAAATCAGCATTGTACTCAAATTTTTCACAATTATTATGTTGCGCGTTATAAAGATCTTACTTTTTATGCAACAAAGTAAACAAGATGCTACACTGACACCCAAACAGTTCAAGATGGATACGCTTCCACCTCAGCAGAGGAAAACATTCGTTAATCATCCACTTCCAGATTTCAGCAAACAATTGCAAATATAGCAGTGGTATTTGTAGCTGTGATAACAAATAAATAATATGAAGATAAAAGGGTGATCAATATGTGACAAATTACTTTTCGTTTTCAAAGAAGAAAGATTCTAAAACGGAGGAAAATCTTTATAAGAGAATTTCATGTAAGAATTCTCAAAAATAATAAATAATGTAAGTTATTCCTGAGATGTACATAATATCGACACTTGAAAGTCTATTTAATAAAACGATGAGTATAAATCATAATTTTGTATAAAATTATCGTGCGAATAGAGTTGTGTAACCAAAAGTTAAGAAACACATAACCAACCAACCAACAAACAAACAAACAAAAAACTCTCCGGTCTGGAAATGATAATGGTAATTGAAACCTCTTTGTCGTTATCCTGAATTTGGAGCGTTTTCCAAACTTAATAGCCAAGTAGTGCTTACAATTTGATGAAATGACGTATCTCGAAGAAGAACAAATACCGAAAAGGGGGAAAGAAGAAACTCAATAAGAGGAATCAGTATGGAAGAAGTGTCTTTGTTTAGGTGAAGAACTAATTTATTAATGGCAGGCTATGTCACTGCATTTCACATATAATTACACTATGAAAATAATACTTTTGTCTGTAATATGAATTGGAGATTGTATTTTCTTATGTAAAACTGAAAATATCTCATATTTTTGTATACATGCATATCTTGATATATACTTTTGTAAATAC
The DNA here is from genome assembly GCF_964235325.1 of Thermobia domestica. NCBI lineage: Eukaryota > Metazoa > Arthropoda > Insecta > Zygentoma > Lepismatidae > Thermobia > Thermobia domestica. The sequence continues at coordinate 26,655 of NW_027656594.1, forward strand.
CCTGTTATCTTTTGTTTCATACACAGTAAAATTAAGTCTAATCTATTTAAAGTAAGCAATAAACGTCTAAAACGGTGCTTTTAAAAACTTTTTAGAGTTAATTACAATACTAATGAAAATTTCATGCAAGAACGTTCTAAAACATTTCAAGTAAGATTTCCTTATATATATATATATATATATATATATATATATATATATATATATATATATATATATATATATATATTGTTCAATATTTAAATAAGTTTAGTGTTCTATAATGAGCTCTGTGTATTACGGTTTCAAAAGTACAATGGATCATTTTAGTAAGTAATATGCATACATATTCAGAATCCAAGCAAAATTGTCCTACATTGTTCTAACGTTCTTTGAATTACAAATCAGTTATGAATTTTAAGTGGATAATCTTAAGAAGCTTTGCTTGCTAACTTTGGACAATTTAATTTTGCAAGATGGAAATACAGTAAGTAGCGTTTTCTTCAAAGTATAGGAACTTTGTCTCGTGGCAATTACAGGAAATTAAAATTGTAATAGCTTCTGGTCCAATTGCCTTGACATAGGTACTCTTTTTCAACGAAGGTGTCTTGTTCATTTCATGCTTCAACGAACGTGAATTTGTGTTCCAAGTTCATAGTGAAAAGTCGAAGTGCATAAGGACGTTAGTGGGTGATTGATTTCTTTTTTTTCGAGGTAATAGGATACTTAAAAAAAAAGGCCTTTGAAATTTTTCATCTCGGAACGAAAACTCAGCAAATCTACATCATAATATGAAATGAATAATGAGTACAGTTTTATCTTTTAGGTTACAAGACAACTTGGATGAGTTGCTTGTTGAAGATTAGTATCTATTTTTTTCATTCAACTATATGCAATGTATATCTACAGTCTAAGATGTAATTCGAATCATCGTAACATGTAGAAATCAAGGCATTCGAAATGTAATGGACAAGTAGCAGAGTTTAATATGATTTTAACAGTTTCAAAAAAAATTAAATTAATTACAAAATCAGGTGAATATAAAGTATGCTTGACTGGAGAAAACATAATCTGTATTTTTCATAAGAAAAAAAAGGAAATATTAGCGCAACCATATTAGCACAATAAATGAAATGCTGTTTCTGATAAGACCTGAATTTACGAAATTAAGAAACTACTAAATCCATTCCTCCCCTAGCGATGTAAGGAATCCTCAATAAGGACAGAAACCTAAATACACACAAACGCTATAACACTGTAAATGTGTATATAAGCCATTCTTTAAATACAAGTTACTTCACATGAGAGAGCGGAGAAAGAATAAAAATGATACCGACTGTATGACAGAAGTAATTGATGAGTTATAATACTTCTACTTAGTCAGCATTTACCAACCAACTGCTCAACTTTCATTTGAGAAGATGTAGTATCACCACGTCCATCAACAAACTATCATAATACCGTTTAGTGAGGAGATTATATTATCTTATAGTATTTATTGAAATATACAATGTAGATAAATATGCTTATATCGATGACATAATATGTCATATACAACAAATGTTACATTATACATAAATTAACTTCGAACACATCAAAGTCTCAAATTTGTTGGAGGAAATGAATAGTGTAGAAGTTATTAGTTTCTATATATTCAGAACGAAACGACAATAACTATAACTATTTTAAATTGCTACAGACGGCCCAATTTAGAGAACTTGTGAGGTACAGTTTATGATTAATATTTACAAATTAGGTAACTTGATAGAAGCTTAAGTATTATTAATATATTTGAAGTAATAACTATCAAATACAAGACAAAATTTTTAATTTTAATTACCTGAAATGGAATGAAGATTAAAGATTGTTTTCGAAAGTTTAGGTTTCCTCTAACCTTTTAAGGTAATAAATGGAGGTATTGGTTCGAAAGTAAATGGTTGTATCTGAGTGAATACTTCTTTCAAATTAATTTTAAAAACTGTATCCAGTTTTTCGAAACATTAAAACTACACGAGACTTTTCACGAGTCGTCTCGACTTATCTCGTGTTTCAACTCGAAACAGACATTTGTCTCGCCTCGCTTTGAATTCCATAAAGCGTGTCTCGACTCGAATCTCGTCTTGTTTTCAGAAGAGATTCAAGACATGTCTCGATTCGCGCGCATCCTTACTCTTATAAAAGTAATGGTAATCATCTCTGTACTATAAAATATAAATTATTACTACATATAAAATCTTATATACTAACATTATCTATATGTTGAATGATCCGGGGCTGCGTTGCCTCATTGGCGGAGTGTTCACCACTGGTGGTGGTCAGCTCGCGTCTAGTCGGCTTTGTTATGGACAAATATCGTGTGCATAGGTTTACTTAAGGGTTTCCAATGTTCTCCAACTTTCTTCATTCTACCATTTCATTCATTATCACAGTCTCCTTTAGTCTACACGGAATTACTGTGCGTCGTAAAACTGAAAGATCCCATTAAGAATGCCTTCCCGTGTGCAACCAACGTTATATAGTGGTTATGCGGGCCTACATAACAATTTATAAATACATGGTTAATGGAATAAGGAAAGGACACTTCTTTCTGTCTGTTTATCCTGGTTTTGGATTAAGACTCACCAAGGACTGGTACTTATAGCTAGTTTAAATATGAAACCTTGTGGTTCACGCGTACATAAGCACGGGCCTTTGCAGAGATGAAAAAAATGATGATCTTTTCAACAAAGTTATTAAGTACAAAAATCCAATCTCCTTAGTAGTAACTATGGGTTGTGATTCTTGTCGGTTATGATGAAAATTTCTTTCATCTTGGATACTTTTCTTCCACCTTGCTTTCTTGCCAGTTTTTCCTTGCAGTTCGTTGCTTTGTTTTTTTTTCCTGGACAACACTGTGCCTTAATAGTAATGTTCAATGGCTTTTTGTCACTTCTTGTTCATACACAATCTGAATACATGAGATTCTGATGAATTGAGACTTACATTATGGCAATTTGAGTTATGTTTACCTTGAATTACCTTCTGTCTTGTTAGAGTATCTAACCCAACCTTTAGGATTGTATGTTAATTTTGTTGTTCTAATGCCCTTTCAACTTGTTCTTTACTTGAGTCACTCTATGAGTTACTTCCCAGTGTCCCATGTTAATTTCTTATTGTAGTTCTCGTAACTCATTCATTTAACCTCTCATTACCTTTATTTCTTAATATACTACACAAACTCCTTTTCACTCTGAATTTTGCCTTGTCTTCATCACCATTACCGGTGTTATTTAAAAGCAGCATCAGCTTTAAAGCGAAGTATGCTAAAAATGTGGGTAAATTGAATTACTTGTACAAGAATTGAATTATTTTGTTAGGAATTGTAAAGAATTTTACAAATGGCGGATGACACCATTTGCATTTTCTAGTCGACTTTCAAGTCGCTTTACCTGTCATATATAGTACGAAATAAATAGAAAAATATAAATTGTTAATTATGTAAGTTTAGGAATAGGAGAAATAATTTGTCACAGTTAGGTAAAGAAATGTATAGTCACCATCTGGTAGTAAGAGTCAAAATCGTGATGGAGTTCCAACGGGAAGAAGAGGGACAGTTACCCAGATAATCAGGGTGAAAGATTTGAAAATGAAAAAATAGAAGAAATGTAAACGTGTAAGGTAATTGTAAATGAAGGTAGGTGATTTCAAGAGAATTTGTAAATGTGTATGAAAAGTGTACGATGAGAATAGTTCATTTTTTTCCACTTCCTCTTCGTCAGCTCACTCTAGGAGATGTTGACACTACGACATTCACCGCGGAACCGAATTTTGTTTAATTTGGTTAACTTACTTCAGTACTTCTATACGTCTTGTCTTAATTCTTGTCGCACTTCTAACCAGGGGCATAATTTAGGAAGGGCAGGGGACAAGTTACTTCTTTTTGAATTTGAGAAACAGATCATTCTTTTAATAAATTGTATACTAATACATCAATAAAAACATGAAAGCATTATGTCGACGGACAATATCATCTACCCCCTGGCAAAATCTCTTAACACTACTGCTTCTAACATTGTTCTACAGATGCCTCTAGATATTATCTAAATGACTCGCAGAATTTAGATGAAAATGACTAAAATTACCTAGAATGATTGCTAAATTTATAACTAATAACATTTAGTATGCGATAACGGGATAGCAGTTACCACTGCTTCTGGCAAGTTTTGTGTTGCGTTGCGGTTTGTAAATTTTGTGAACTGATACGGAATGAGTCCCAAGGGTCGTAACTATATTTATCTTGATTTGAGCATCATTATTTATGTAACTTGTTAGACACTTGGTAGATAAACTAAAAAAGCTAAATGTAAACAATTATAACTTTCAATTAAGAACGATTTTAACTTATACTAAAAGGCTAGGGGAGGAAAAATTAAATTGATGTAAACATGCTTTTGATTATATTTTGACACTAAATATTGTATTTGAAAAATTACTCTCACTCGAACTTAGTTATTTAATTCATTTCATTGGCTTCTGACAGCAGGAAGTTGTTAGAATGTAAACAATGCAAAAGAAAATAAAAGCAATAAGTCTGTAAATGATGGATTTCCTCTAGAGTCAAAAGGAAATAATTTTAACAAAAAATACATTATACATTGTTACCTCAAAAATGGTATAGCTATAAATGTCAAATCCATATCCTTTGAAGTTGCTCAACTGGCGAGTTAATTGTGACAAAAGCGTGATGACGTTCAAAAGCAGACAACCATAAATATCCGTTTATATCTCCTTCAATCATTACTGGCACACATACATGAAACTAGATTATGTTATTGTTTACAAACAGCGCGGTTGCTTTTTTAAGTTAATACTACAAATCAGAACGTATATTTCTGCTTTAAAAGGTCGAATACAGAGAAATTCAAAGTAAAGTTATGCAATATGGCCTTAAACAAAAGACCTGAACCATAGCATTTTTTTAGTTTCCAATTTTTTAAAATTAAATAATACTGTATAATCATACGCGCCGACTACGTTGGTAATCCAGGACTCCAGAACGCACACAAAAATTCTTCTGGGTGCGCGCCCCCACAATTTTTTAGTTCGATAGAAACAAAATTAAATAAATATTTCTCACTTGCCATTATCAAAAAATAATAAGCAATTAAAACGTTAACACGGAAGTTACAATTTCTAACCTCTAAAATCTAATTGTTTGTTTCAAATGTGTTTGTGCAAAGACAACTAAGCACCACACTCCCCCTTTCCTTGCCTGTCTCTGGTCAAATCAAAGGCAGTTCCCACCATAAGCGCCAACTGCGTGGTGCTCCGCGGCTCAAGCACCCATTGAAGGTATTTAATGGGTGCGTAAGACCCATTGAAATTTGAGTTCGAATTAACTTCGAAATTGCACTGTCATGCGTTTAATAACAAAAAGAAACTATAGTGCATATGATCTGAGGTTACATTTTAGATAGGTATGCACATGTGTTGAATATTAATTTATCAATATCTATTTTAGACTCTTTGGGCCTTATGCAGAGTCGTTCTGTAGCCTGACTAGTGTCATACTAAAGTGTTCCACTAACTCATGTTTCCTGCAGTAGTCAGGCCTTTACTATGACGCTAATCATACGTCAAAACGATTCTGCATGAGGCGGTTTAGGTTTACGGCATATCGAGAATCGATCAATATAACATTACAACGATAATAATAATCCGTGAGTGTAATTTTATATAATTATTTCTTTAAAGAAGTTGGTGTTTGATGCTGATAATTTATACTTTTTAAAATGTTAGAAGCTTTACGTAAATTGCAAAACAGTTGAATCGTTTTTTATTTTCATTCAAATTATCCTCTAATCAAGACGCTTGTAATCATTATTATTTAATAATATTTCCTTATTTTGGCAAATCTTAGCCTCCTGGTAACATTTCAATTCAATATCGGAATAAAATGCTGCAATATACAGTTGAGGGAATCGTATATAAAAAAATAAAGTAGCATTTTAATTTTGCAATGTCGTTTTTCTCCAACTGCATGTTTCAGACTTACGCCCTGCATCAAACTCCTCAATTTAGGAATAAACTGTAAGTTGTAATTCTACACATAGGTGCCGACTTTTAAATTTCTCAGTGGATGCTCAGGGTTTTTCCGAACCCTGAGCATCCACTGAGAAATTTAAAAGTCGGCACCTATGTGTAGAATTACAACTTACAGTTTATTCCTAAATTGAGGAGTTTGATGCAAGGGCGTAAGTCTGAAACATGCAGTTGGAGAAAAACGATGTTGAAAATTTAAGTAGTGTTTTTTTTCTTATATAAAACAGTGTCATATGCAGCATTTTATTCCGATATTGAATTGAAATGTTACCAGGAGGCTAAGCAAGCATGGCAAAAGCCACAAATGTTTTTGATACAAACAGGGCTTAAACGCACTTACGCCCTTATTGCATATTTATGAAATTTGAATATAGAACGCAGAAAATTCGTCCCATTAGTAAACCATCTTTTATATGCTATTCCGAAGGTAACGGATAACGTCATATTGCAAGACTAGAATTACAAAATATTGTTAAAATTGGTTTAATCATTTTGGAGAAAAAATTGTCAAAACAAAAATCACCTAAAAAAAATAATAATGAGGACGTCGCAGAACTAAGTTCACAATGCATATTTGAAATTATCATATTTTATGTTCAGTATTTGTATCCTGAAAAGCTGAACGTGTTTATCGCAGCTTATGTAGGTTAAAATTTTTACAACACAGCAGTATTTCCCGATAACAGACATAATGTATTTTGTTATTTTATAACAAATTCGTATGTACTATCTTCAGCGTAAAAATGTATCTACTATGAGCAGTAAATTAAGCATTTTACCGGAAGTTATCAAAGCGGAACTCAGAAAATCAATCCCGAACGAATGTATCTTATTTAACAGAAATAAAAACTTGAAAATGACTTATAATGCATTTTTGTACAGTGTAAATTAGAGATATTTTTGTAGGGTTCCCCTTGCAAGATCCTCCCTAGATAAGCATTGGATTAAACCTTGTTTCTGCCATCTTCTGAATAACATACCTAGAATTAACGTTAGATATTGAATAGATACCTTCGCCCACGTGTATATATCTCAATTTTTGATATCCTAAATTTTGAGAGGCTGGATACATAATGGCCAAATATTTATGACCCGTTTGAGCTTTGATCTGTAAGAAGTGTGCTTGTTTCGGTCCCCCAGGATACATGTTCTACGGTGTCTAAAAAAGAAGAGATACCTGCTTTGTACCTGAGTATATGCTATACTTGTTTGGAACAGACTTTTTAAAATATACTTTTCCATTGATATATTTTCCGTTGACAAAAGTTTCATTGCCACCAATCCACATATTTGAAAGGAGATTTCTTAGAAGATTTCTCTTTTGGTATTACAATCTCAAACTTAATATACAGACAACGGAACACTGTAAAGAACTGGCTACGTTGATTGACTGGAAAATAATTTTTTTTTGTTTTTTTTTTTTTAAAAAAAAGATAAGCTATGCCTGCTGACCAACAGGTGAAAAGTTTTGTTTACTCTCAACTCGTTGATTCGCCCGGCTTTTAACTACTGCCAATAACTGGAAATTCCACGGAGATATTTCAGTTGATGTGTAATTTAAACTTCTAATTCACATCATTTACTACTTATGAATTCAAGGTTCTTCTTTTCACGAACTGATTTTGGAGAATAAAGTTCTAAGAATGGGTAAACGTAATTCTGCAAATTATGCATTTACCATACAGTAACGTTAGGAATATGCAATAACTTTCCAAATATGCTTTATATGCACTTCAACACTTTATATTTTATCTGGAAATAAGGTGTAATGGATATATATTAAAACAGTATATCGATATCTCATTAGAATAAAAAAGACCTTCAGAATACAAAATTTCAAAGTTTAGTCATCATAGGATAAACTTCCAGCTGGTTTTGTTGAGGTTTCATGGTAGTGAATTACTCATGTATGAAATATTGTGTATTAAATATTAAAAAAAATGTTTTTTTAATTAGTTTTAAATGGTTTCTCTTAGTAAACTGAAATATACCTGAGTATCCTTACGAAATTCAAAGAATTAAAGAAGCCTTCCAAATGTAATTTCAAGTTTTTCCGGTAAACCGTAACCACTTTCTTCGATTACAAAATCAAATTAGCCATGGTCACGAAATCTTTCAAGTTTCAAACTGGAAATGCGTAAACTTGTTTCTTTAATTTTTCATTTTAAATGAAACGTAAGCTTCCTTTCGTTTCTACTTAGTTACTTCTTTCCATTAAGTTATCCTACTATGTTATATTTAAGTGGAGGAAATAGGATAAGCCTACTCATCAAAGTTTAGAAATTCTCAACAAATTGGCAGTAATATAATTTTAAAACTTGGCATGTGAACTGAAGTTCTTCAATTGTATGATATTATTAACGGTTAGCGAAAAAAGACTCTCCAGAGATCATATATATATATATATATATATATATATATATATATATATATATATATATATATATATATATATATATATATATATATACGAAAAGGGGGCAAGATGGTATTTTTCATTTAGTGGCTATATTTGTAAGCAGTAAGCAATCGTAAAAGTTGAATGAGAAGAAGATATCAAGGCGGAGGTAATGCATAAAATCTGGCGAATTTCCTTTAAAACGGGTGTGTTTAACTAATGTAAAAGAAAAATAATAGTGTGACTGTAAATTCCAGTTGTTAAGTACTAAAGTATTTCATAAATCTATTGTGTGTTTACGAAAATTCTAAGCATTACGACGAGAACTGGTGAGTGTTGTAAACAAAGACATTTAGACCTCATGGCGTCATAGCTGCAAGCAGTGTTGGAAAATAACGAAAAATATTTTACAAGTGTACTTCGGGGCAAGTTAATACAGTAAGATGTGGGACCAAATGGTACATGTATCATCTTGTCCCATTATTATTTATATGAAGGGTACATGAAAGAAATACGTTAAGTCACACTTTGTAAATTATTCAGGACAGCATATCTAAAGTTCGGAAATATATGCTTTTCTCTTTGAGAGCATATAACCCTGTATGTGATTTATTTAATAGCTAGAGAAATCATAGAGAAATAACTTGCGTCAAAGGATAAGAAGGGGAAACGCATTCTGGGGAAAAATATCAAGAATGTATCAGCACTCAAACGTGAATATCACTGCCCAATATGTTCAGAAAAATATGTCGCTCCGCCATTCAGTGATTGGATTGAGTGTTGTGACTGCAAACAATGGTTTCATGAGAACTGTACAAATTATAAAGGCGTTAGTCCTTTTATCTGTAGTGATGAGTAATAGCTGTAAGCGGTGAATGATTAATGATAGGAATTCGGCACACCTCAAGTTTCATCTTCCTTTTTTTTTTTTTTTTTTTTTTTTGTTATCATTTACATTCTATATTATTTCAGAATTAGTTAATTCGCTCTTCATTAAAACTATTATTAGCGAACGAAGAATATTTAATAATAGTTTTCTTTTAATGTTCTAATATTAGAAGAATAATCTGAATATAGACTATGCGTAGACTAATCCTTTTCTGGTTTCAATTTTCAAATTACAAGTGTATTAAGCTAGATTTTTAATCTCCATCGTTGACGTCCCACAGTGTAACATTTGTGTTAATCACTAATATAGATTTAAAATATTTTATATAGGTTTATTTGTATTTTTGGATTACAAAATTATATATTATTTATATGTAAGGAAAGTTAATATTGTACCAAGTTGCCCCAATATTAATATCATCTTGCCCCGGTATAGTCATTAGAAAGAAATATTTCTGGGCAACCACAGAGGGAACATCAATATCGGTTTGTTCGTTTTTACTAGAAATATCAATCTTTCTGTCGGTATAAAAAGTTGCGACTTCCAATGAATAGTACTTTCATCATGTGATAAAAAAGAGAAAACTGTATCATCTTGGCCCATCTTCCCCTACCAATCGGTACATTTCATTAAGTAGAACAAACTGCAAAGTCGGATCTAGCTCGATGCCGGGGCAACTAAGCCCCCCAGTTTTCTAAGTGACAAAAATCGTTTAAGCTCTTATTTATATATTTTTGAATGTTTATAGAAAAGTCATGATACATCTATCATAGTCTGGATTCTGTCCCCCCCCCCCATCGCAGTTTGATACTGAATGAAAACCACGCTAAGAATTAAGATGAGACTGTAATACTAGAAAGAGGATAGAGCATACAACGTTTAATAAAATATTGTCCAAACTTATCAGTGGGTCTTAAATTTTATATTCTATTTAACTAAAATATTGTCGAAAGATAAGATATATATACTAGTTGCTAGTTCATATCAAGCTTAACAAAGTAACATACTCAAGAGCCCGCCTTACTAAAAATAATAAAACATTACCATTTTTGTTTTGTTTGTTTTTCGTAAGTGAAAGGAGATCATGAAATGCAACTTACCACAATCACAGATAATGTTATTCTACAACAGAAAATATGAACCTGAAGGATTTTCAGTATTGCTATCCATAAAAATTACAGTGTTGCCAGAAAACACAACGCCACTAAAATCTAAGGCAACGACTAGAGGAATGAACTCAACTGCATTTTGTTATGTATCATGTTGTTTTGATTTCCTCTGAAATAATTTCTAAATAATAGTTGTATTGAGTTTGTAATAAACAAAATAGTTTTAACATATAGTTATTGAAACTAAATAATAATGCTGTTTAAAAAGTAGTTCACGGGATACCAAGACAACATGATGCGTAACCAAATGCAGTTGAGACCGTTTTTCTAGTCCCTGGCTTAACTTAGATTTTAGGGATGTTGTTATTCTGGCAACATTGTAGTTTATGTGGATAGCAACACTGAAAATTCTTCCGGTTTATATTTTCTGTTGTACGTAGAATAACATTATCTATGACTGTGGCAAGTTGCATTTCATTATCTCCTCTCATTTATAAAGAAACGAGCAAACGAAAAATGGTGAATTTTGTATTATTTTTAGTAAGGCAGGCTCTTAAGGATAAATCATGAGGCGCGGTTTCCGAGAAAATCGACAAAAACGAATTTTTGTGGCGTTAAAAGGTAAGTTGTTCGTCGCTGATAATAATTTACAGTTCTGCTGATATCTCACTATAATAATTTATAGTGAGATTTTCCTGAGTTTTCTTCATTGACATCAGGCAAAATGCCGAATTGGAACCTAAGACAGGTCCCAGGCCGCTTCCTTCGTTCTCTTTCCTCGAATAGTGTGATCGCCGAGGGACGTCAACCCTCATACGTAACGGGTTAACATGGACATGGATGCCGAAAGTCCCAAAAAGTAATTCCTAATCCTAATATCTCGTAATGTAATAGTTTACCATAATGTTCACCGTGTTGATTAGTTCAGAAGTACACTGTTTAAAATGCAACATACAAATATTTAAAAACATGACAACATGAATGCATAAACAGTGTACTCAAAGCAATAAATTATTAGAACTATCTGCAGAAAGACCCAATTGAAAACAAATAAAATACGTATGAAATGAAATATTTCTATAAAATGTCTACTAAATGACATTAACAAGAAAGAATAACATATCGCCCAGAAACTAGCATCTCATTGAGATAGCTTATGTAACGGGGCGTTATATATGGAATATTTAGTTTTTCGTTCTTCTGATAACCAATCACAAAATTTACTACTGTTAGGTAAAAATAAGATATTTGATGCTTTGTAGTGTATTTTATGTCTAAATACCATATATTAATTACTGAGTTGTAGAAATGATTTATTTTTAGATTCTAATTTGTGAGATAAGTTACTGATGAAATACCGTAGGTTTCTAAGAAATAAATGTAGTTTCTGTACGCGTTACTTAGAGTGCTGAATAAGATGGCCAAGCATGTTGTTTCTTCTTTCTCGTATTATTTTCATGCTTTCTCGTCCTTCGTTAGTTTCCTTTAGTCTGTTTTAGTTCCTTTTCCTTTCGGTCTATAATATGCGCAGCATTCTGCGCCAAGATCACTTTTCAAATGCCTCCACCTTGGATATTCCTCCAATGAGCTTTCCTCAATATCCACGTCTCTGATCCGTAAAGCGCCACGTTCCATACCAGAGTCTTAATAAATCGTTTTCGAACGTCCAAGGACATATTTCTTAATGTTAGAATTCCCTTTTCCTATTGAATGCTTGTTTAGCCTGTGCTATTCTGGAGCTTACGTCTTTTTCACTTCTTCAGTCCGAGGATATTAGACTTCCTAAATAGGGGAACGTCTTAACGTCTTCGATTTTCTCTCTATCTAGCCATACGTTTGAGCTGATAGATCATATCCAGTTAAAAATGACATGCTTCAGTAAATTCTCATACGTATTTTCGAGAAAAGCGAGAGAAATGAGTTTTTATGAGATTGTGGAATATAGATGAGAATGTAATTCGATCCCCATTCGATGTACGCAGCCATAACTGAAATTCAGAAGTATCTTAAGTTTCAGTCTTCGCTATCGTTGATTTTCATGGCTTTTCGTACCATAGTGCATTATGGCCAAATTTATTCACACATCTTCCTTTTAACTCTTCCGCTATGTTTTCACTGCTTACATAAATGCATATTTTTATTTCACATTTTTTACTGATAACATATTATAGCCAAAATGTATACAAAAGTATATTTTTGTTAGATTGACATTGTTTCTAGATTATATCATATATTTTGTAGATAGGTAGCACACAATACTAAGTCTTCAAAATTATTTTTACAAATATACTTTGATAAAATAAAAGCATGTTTTACGTTAAATATTGTAAACCATTAAAATAAAAGATTATATATCTAGGTAGTGAACTTTCCGCTCATGAAAGAATTCTTTCTTTCTTCGTCAAAATTGTCAAGTGACTAACATGTTGTTGCCCTCAAATATTATCCATTCTTTATTCCTTCACTGAAACACTCTCCCACTTCTATCCCTATTGTGGCAATGAGACCATATTGAATAAGGTTTGCAGCGAAATTTGCGAACTATTAAAATCACGCGCCAACCAATAATTGAATCTCTATGTATTTTTTACAAGCCTCTTTCGGCAACTTTTCTGTATCATCTGACAAAACTTGTTTGATTCATCTTAATTTGTAGTGTGAGCACAACGTTAATTAGCTCTGTAATCTCTTCAGGTCGAAATGAGTAAGTCAGAGAGTAGATTCGTGTGAAATTCTGTGTAAAATTCGGATTATTTTTACAGAAATAGATCAGAAGTTAAAAATAGCAAAACCCCATTTTTAGAGAAAATGCTCACTCGAAAGTAGTGGATTTTTTTTTAAAAGGAAATTTGTTCTTCTGTTGAAAGCGATGGCCGTATTTTTCAATCACAGGACAGTAATGTTTTACTTTAAAAACTTATACGATTTTGAAGAATGTTAACGATGTGATTTGTCTTAATATGCTGGCGGTTCGTGAGGTTTTCTGATGAGATTAACATTAAAAATCTGTGTGCCGTGACATCCTGACCAACATTATTTTTAAAATACAAGCATCACGAAAAAATGAAATATGCTGTTGTCACAGGATCAAAATGAGATATTATTGCAAGTAAGACAAGAGATACTGTCATGGGCTAGATCTGATTAAACCATATATATATAAAACATTATCATAGGGATGAGACGGGAGTATATGAGTACAAGCCAGAAATATAACGTTAGTCGATACGGTGGAAAAAGCTATGTAACATTCAATTAAAATATAAAAGGATTCTCTTTACTTACCTTCTTCTTGTTTCGGAGCAAGTTAGCATCTCGATGATCTTCAGCGTTTCCAGGTGCCCGAGAACCCCAAAGTCGCAAACCCATTCGCGCATACACGAAACTAATAATGCAGAGAGGTGTGAAATACTGCATGGCTACGAGCACGTGTCTATAAGCCATCATCTCCTGTTTGGACAATACCACATTCTGACAGAAAGGTTTCACCCCACCGTGTACTTCATCCTCAATATATGTCACATTAAGAGCAACGGCCATTGGCACTGCCAGGCAAGCACCGAAAGTCCATATAGCAGCAATGATAATTCTAGCTCGCAACTTGGAAGGTCTATTGGTAAGAGGATGTATTATAGCACGGTATCTATCTACAGCTATAGCAGTTAATGTAAAAATACTGACGTTAACACTTAATACTTGCACAAAGGGACAAAAACCACACATGAAAAACGGCAAATTCCAGCGTTGGAGAAGTGCCGCTTGGAATTGAAAAGGTATTGAAAATAGTCCAATAATAATGTCTGCTAATGCTAGATTAGCTATGAAACAATTGGTCACATTTTGCATCCGTCGACTTGTAGCTACAATCCACATGACCAGGGAATTTCCGACGACTGCCACAACCGAAATGCTGCCATAGAAAATAGATAATAGAACGATGATTCCCGTAGGAACATCATAGAGTACTTCTTTATTTTCCCAATCGGAAAAATTTCTAGCATACTCAGTGATATTGATGCCGTTATTGGAGTGGAAACCGCTGGTTTCAGCACAGATGATGGATCGCTCACTCGTGTTCATTCTTCCATTTGCCAGATATTCTTACTTCGATGATCCAACCTGCAAAGAAAATGAGAAACTATATAACATTAGGAACGCCTTATGATTAACAATACAAAATTTATGATTGATTTGACTTTTATTTTAAGGTAACTATAAATAATGAATGAATTACCTATATTATAATGCTTCAAATGAAATCTACTTTCGTATAAATTAGTTTTCTTCTCAAAAAAATAACAACTTTATCAAGAACCATATTTCTTCTTAGTTTCCGAATAAGCAGTAACATCAATCCGCAACCGTTTCTTATTGTATTCGAAATTTGAAATTGCTTCTTGAAATTTATGTACAATATTTAAAAGTGTCTCTAATTATCGAGATACAAGATACGAGATGAAGAGTAATTATCGAGTTATGATATACACACGGTTCAAGCAATGCAACTTCAATTGTGCATTTCGCAACTATGTTCCATGCAAATGACGTGTGAGAGCTTAGATGATTTGGTCAGATTCAGTGATGGGTACACATTGTGACGTTTACTGTGAAATTTTCAATCCTTCCTATTTCTCCATTTATTTAATAACTAAATATATTTTATTTCCTCGTTACACACATATTCACCCCACAAAAAACTTCATAACTGAGTTCATGTAGTAATGTAAAATATACATCCTTATAATGTAAAAATATGCGATATATTTTTCTTTATATTGTTGTTATATTTCCCATGTAGGAAATATTTTGTAACTTTGACATACAGACATTATCGTTTGAATTAGGAGGATGAACCATAAGTATTGTACAGCCATATAACTTTACACTCTAATATTCATCATTTATATGTGCGGTAAAGCTACAATAAGTAACACACACAAAATTTAGGAGCTAATATTCTGTTTTAATCTTTTTAAAAATGCAATATTATCATTACTTGAACACTCAATTGTTGCTGTACTTTCTTTTAGTTGTTTTTAGGAATCTCCACTCAGAACTATTCCCCTGGGTATTTCACTGTAACCAGCACTTTACAATTCAAAAATGTAAGTGAAGCACAGAAGAAGTAAAGTCTAATTGCAAGAGCGGGTGTTCAAATAAATACGTCCTCTTCTGGTACCCATTTAAATACTGGAATCAAGTTATTCCTAAATGTATTCTGCGTCATCCTGAGATATTCTGTCTCTCGAGGAGCTTTGACCTTTTGGCCTTTCCATCTTCTAGGTTTATGTTATTCTGAAAATACAGAAATTCAGCTTCGTGTTTGAAAGAATCCAACTTATACACGTGTATAATGGGGCAAAAATACGCATACGTATTTTCTTTTCATATTTTTGTTCAAACACAAAAACTAAAAGAGAATACAATTTTAGTGTATGTTCTTTGATTCACTCGCTTGTCAGAAAACATTCTAGGAGTACAATAGTTCATTGTTAAAGTTTCTCGTTTCTCTATTTTTTCTAGTTCTACTACATTGTTCACCAATACAGTATTCATTTGTATTTCTCCTCAGTCTCCTTCAACCAGAGAGCAGTATTACAAGATCTCCTAGTTTAATTATATCATTTGATCCTCACTAGCTTCTCAAATAATTTCATCAAAGAAATAAAATCTCGATGCAAAGCACAACATTTTTAATTGAAATGTTGATGTGCCATTGTTTTCCCAACTGATTAAACATTTTGTTTCATCAGATAATGTAATGAAGGCAAATGTTAGCTGGCGAAATGGTTACACAATAATATTTTAATTAAAAGGTTTATACTTTACAGAAATATCTCGTTTTACTGTAATGAATTACTAAAGTAAAGCTAACATGAACTAGATAGCCTCACCCAAAATTGATGTGAATTATTTCCTCTTTTGTTTCAATTCTAGCAATGCACACAACTTGTGGGGCATGACTCGGTGAGAGATGAATAATGAATACAAGAGAATAACATGAGAAACAAGCTTTCTGCTCACACATAATATATAAAACAATTTTAAATATAAAATATTACATTCCAGCGAATGACCACTAGAATTATACACGTTTACAATGAACGTATGCAATCAAAGAAATGGAACTAGATATGTAGATATTGCAATTAGTTGCATTGTTAACTCATGGCATGTATGGGAATTTGTAAACAAACCACTAGATTCTGCCATTATCGTTGCAAACTTTCTCACACTATACATGAATATTCACATCTGCAGAGGATTGTCCATCTTCCCATGGTCTTTTATGTACCTCACTAATATTACTGTATATTGACCCACCGGACTTTATCAGTATGTCTCATCTCAAAATCCTTAACGCTTTTAACTTAATGGTCCAAATCTCCTAACCTTTCCATCCTGTGGCAAAGATGTTTTTCTTCTGTGAGTACAGTTTTATACAATCTTTATCTGATAATTAGTTTAAAAGTTTCTACTAATTTTTCTTAGTCTCTCCCCTAAAACTTGAATTTTGCTTATGTTTCACCTTACTGTCATCTGTGCTTTACTCCATGTGTTTCTTACTGTCACCTGTTTCTTACTTATACAAGGGCACTTGTTAACGAAAAGCTCACTGCTACACTCATCTATTTCAGTTCTCAACTCTAAAGATGTATTGACGTATCGAAATTGTGATATGAAGTCCAGTCCGTTACGTACAATTCACGCAGCTAATGAAGTCTTGACTTTTGTGTCGTCGGGACAAACTGTTGTGCAGGCACTGTCATACATATGGTGTTCGCTCAACTTTGTTCTCCTAGGTGTATGAAATCTGTTTGAAACATTTTTGGTTAATGCACGCAATAACGAGCTTAGAAAATAAACAAATAATGTCTTTAAAATTGTACGGTCATTGCGGTTATGATATTCAGAACACAGGAGAGGTATTGACAGTGAACGATTATGACAGAACTAGTGAGATGGCACAGTGGCATAAACTGGAAAAATCTTAAAAGAAACACGGACACAGTTGGGCTTCAACAAATTCATTTGACTTAGGATCGAAACAGTAAACTCCCACACTACAAGTAAGTGCTCTACCTATGATCCACTCTACATCACAATAGTAAATTTGGAGTTCACATTTACAAGTGATTATGTAACTTCGATATGTCATTCTTGTTGCTTCCAAATGAAGTTAATATCTGTAAACAACTTGGATAAAGAGGGTTGCAAACTTATCGATATTCAATTTTTAAGAGCATTTGAACTTACGAATACAAACTAAGGTGTTCTATACTACTCAATAAGGTCTATCGTATATGCTAAACAAATTTGGAAGGAGTCGCTTAGATCGGTTTAAGTTTAGATATTCGTCTTACGTGTAACTAGATGTGTGAAAAGAGAAGTAACTTGCAGCCTCTATATAAATTTCAGTCAATCGAATGTTCATATATGTGTATAACATAATTTTCAAGATAGAAATATGATTTGACTCCTGCATACTCTCAATGGGAAATCATTATTGTGTGTTGTAAATTGTAGTTGTATATTCTGCTAAACTACTAAGAATCTATGTTCAAGAGCATTTATTGTAAAGAAAATATTGCAAAATGCTATCTTTCAAAATTCGTTACTTTAGTTTCTGGAAAACTGCTTTTTGCTTAATTTAACATGGGTGTATTGGGGGAAATATACGGAGAGAAAGAAAGAGAAAAACACAGTTACATAAAATATTTTGGACTTATAACAAGAGAAACAAATTAGAAATGAATAGCACGTTATCATTTCCACACACTCATCGTATTTTCGTATACATGGTAGTAGCTCAAACAACCGCATCGTACAATTTGGGAGGTCAGTATTTTTAACTATGTGTTTAATCATAGAAATTTTGTTATTATTGCTGAAATTTGAAACTAATTAATGTGTAGGAGAGTGTCTGAATTAATGAGCTATAGATCACTTGACATTATTAATATTTCTTTAACTTATTACCCACTCTTATTCCAAAGAATAAGATCTTAAAATGAAAGAGATTGCCAAAAATATATTCTCCCTTTAAGCAAGAGTTTTGAAAGTAATTAAACTGGCTATTTCTTCTAAAATTACATCTTTAAACGGACTTCAATCTAACAACAAAACTCCCTATTTTACATCTTCAAATGTACAACTCAAATTCTCATTTTTTGTAAAAGTTATATCCATATCCATTTCTCAACTACATAAATGAATTTCTTAGAAAACACAAAAACACTACATGCGAGTGTTTAACACAATATATTTCCAGATGAGCAACTTAACAGCACGTAATGTTACTATTGCATAACTACTTCAATAATATACACAACAATTGCGATAATGTTATTTCTCGAATGGTGAAATGTTTATTACCAGTTTGTTAATGGAAACAGAGACGTTGTTTTTCTTTAAAGAATTATTCTCGGCTATAGATCCCACTTAGCAAAATATATCATTTGAATTTCGCAACTGATTTTTGTGCATATTTGTACATTTATCGTACTAAATAATGGTTCTTTGAGTACTTGGTTACCTAATTCCAAAAGAGTAAATCATATTAAAACAGCCACTTCCCTTACTTATTTTTTGACAAACGTCTGGAAGTTTGCAGTTTGTGATTTTGAGAAAATAAAAAATCACTGGACTTAACCTGGACTGACCTCAGACTCTACTACGGTGGGTGATATGTTATTGTTTATAATCACAGCACTGCCCATCAAAGAACACCACTGTGGCCATTACCTATGTGTATTTGAATATCTTCACAATGAAAATCAATGCATTGAAATTCGGAGCTACTGAAAGAATGGTAAATCAGGATACGCTTGTTAAGCGGAAAAAGGACCTCATACGGATATTCGCAAGTAGTCACTAACACCCGTCGTATTGTTACCTTTACTCATGTCAGCTTGAATTACTTCTTACCTCATCATTAAATCACTGGCTAATCGTATATTTGTGTGCAGAGATCAACGCGAGTATCAGCTAGAGTCTACTTTGCATCTAGTGCTTGAATTTCAAACATTAAGTATTCTATAGAACGAGTAGAGGCGGAAATACATTTCTACTCGGTTCTTTCATGATGAGATGTGAAGTACTTCAAGTATGAATGAGAATGGTAAAGACAGATTATTGCCTGGAAGTATGTAGTAATACTAACAATCATTGTTTCTTAAGTTTACTTGTAGTATATTAATTTGGAGCATATTCTATGGAGAGGAACATGGGCAACTTAGCATATAATTACTTCAAATAAAATAAAAGACATGTGTAACCTCCCGTCAAAGGAAGATGACATATAACTCTAAGTGAATGACGTTGAAAAGTAGCTGGAACCATGAGGGTGAGAAACAAAAGGAAAATATTCAGGAAATTCCATGTTAAAATCTACAAGTTCATATGTTCTGAAACCAAGCCAAGCAACTTTAGCAGCACAGTATGATCAAATTGTAATATTAACTATGAAGCCATTTGACTTCTCTTATCTTGAGATTTTCCAATTATTTGAGGGGGACAAGTTTTTAAAAAGCAGTGAAGGAATGCCTTGTAACAGTCATTTCCAATTATTGTACTATGACACTAGTTTGCCAGTCCCTTTCAAAATAAATCACAAGAAGAGGGCAATAAGCTGACAAGAAATTTGACGTGAATATAAAGATTGGTGACAGGGAAACAAGAACATCGACGACGTAGTCGATTGTTTTGAAATCATATTAAGTTATAGTTATGCCTAAATTTTTCTACTTCAACTTTCCCTTCTCAATTTTCCAATACTGATTACTTTCTGTCCTTCATAACACAGCGTTTTTACGCAAAATTTATCGATCAATTTTCATCACTCAGATGCAAATCAGTGTTGGCAGCAAAAACTTGAAGAGTTACGTGCAGCTCAGGGAGTAATAGCATTTGGAGTAAAGAGAACATCTACAACCGTATTTGAAACGCCAATGAGCAAGCCAAACTGCTAGGTGTACATATATATATGTGTGTGTATCAATAGCCATTCAGCGCGCTAACCAATTAGTTGTTCATCGCAATAATAATACGTTTGTTTTTTGAAAGGAAAGTTCATACGAAGCTTAATTCAACATGCAATATCACCAGCTTTCACTGTTCATTTTGCGTTTTCTGTCCCATCAAAGGAGGAAAAGGAAAAGATGAAATGAAAATTTCGGTATAACCGTATCCATACTCGTCGATCCATGGCCACTCGTATAGTGGTACCATTTCTTATTCCATTTTCCTACCTCATTCCTTTTCTTGCTTTGCTCAAATCGTTTTTCATTCCGGTTTTCTCAGATTGGAAAACGCGTCTGTGTCATTCATTGGCCAGTTAGAAGTGATTGCTCCAGAATTAATTTACATTAATTTGAAACAAAACAAATTTCTTTATCACCAGAAGATAACCATGGTATTACACACTGGGCCCTAAAATATTAATTACTTTAAATGTATGCTAATTTTATTTTCCTGTTTTTTTGCTGCATAATTTGAATGCTAATTTTCACTACATATCAATTATCAGTAACAAAGCACAGGTACATTTCCACTAACTACAAACTCCTGTGTGAGAAACACTAACGTAATAATGATTCATTGTGTAAGGTACTTTTTATTGGAGACAGAGATTAGAAAGTAGCAAAATACTGTAAGTGTTAGTTACTTCTACTTTAGTGTAAAAGTATGGTCAGAAATTCAAAATGATTTTCTTTTCTCCAACAAGTAATAAATTTAAATTAGTGAAGAAGAAGGACGTTGTCATCTCGTCATGAGGTCAGATTTTGCTTCCTCATTTCAGAAAATCATTTCAATTAGTCTTCTGTTCCGCTTCCCCTTCGTCTCACCTATAATCACAGTCCCCAATGAATACGGAACCTCTCCCTCAATTAATAATGAATGGGGGACCTAATTGCATCTTGAACGAGATTTCAAAACTCAACTCTTGAAATTTCTATTATGACAATCGCACAGCCAAAGAGAACCAATAATCACCAGACACATTCAACTCTATATCGATCAATTTTCAACGTAAAATCAGTGAATAGTTTTTCTCATGCTCTAATTCTGGACTAGCAAATAATTTAACATTGCTTTGTAGTGCTTGATTGGAACTACAATACGTACAAGCAAATTCTGCCAGTACCATCAATGAATAGTTATGCTGTGAATTATTTCTTTATGTAATGTTAATGTTATCATTCATATACTTAGCAATTATTGATTAGCAATTTGTTTTAATGAGACGTTGCAAAGCGAAAATTGGAACTGAGAGATGTGAAAAATAATAACTGTTGTAACAATTAAAGCAGAAAACTGATTACAAGTACACAACGTGAATGATTCAAAAAGTATTCATGCTAACAGGAAGTAACTGTCTATTAGCATCTGACAGGTAGTTCAATGGTGGCTACCTGCCCCCAAGTTAATGGTTACTTCCTTATCAAAAAGAAATAAAGTTGAGTAGGTGTAGAATGACTTGTAAATCATGTCGTTGGTTGCCAGAATGTAAAATCATATGAGCGTATAGTAAATATTGTATATTTACTTATGTTCAGCGATTACACTCTATAAACTAGAGCACAAACTGAATAAATCTAAAAGAAACCTAAGGTATAAATTCGTCGTATTTATCTGTAAGTAGCATTATTGTTTATGATAGTAATGCACTATTGTGTAGTACAATTATCACATGCGCCTCCTGCAAGTAAGATACAGGCTCAATTACCGGTGAGAATTTAGATAGTTCGAATTATACGTTAAGCTGTAAGTCCTCATATACCCAAAATGCTAGAAGGAAAGGCAAAATCCGAACTAATCTTTTTTTCTGTGAAAGTAGCAACATTATTTTTAGCTTTGTGAAGTGAATAAAAAATAGTTGATTATTAGGATTAGGAATTAGATTTCTTGGGTTCCAACATCTAAGCTATGTTAGTCCGTCATAAATGAGGGACGATATCCCTTGGCAGTCACACTACCCATGGGTTGAGGAGGAAGGAAGGAATGGAGGAGGAAGCGGCCTGAGACCATTATGTTAGATACTACCACGGTATTTGCCTGGTATGAATGAGGAAACCCTCACTCAGGATGACTGGCCTGTAAAAGCTGTTTTAAATTTTAAACCAAGTGTCTCCACTGGGTATCGAACCTGGGACCGCTCGCATCAAATGCGTAGTTTCTATTATACAGGTAGTACACTATTTTCTCTCATCTATCTCCTCCTCATTATACCCAGATACATATTGCAAAATTGTTTATTATTTCGAGATTTGAATTAGGCTATGACTCTTATTGTTATCTGAAAGTTACAAATGTAAGAAGTTTTTAAAATACTACAACATTAGCACCAAAAAACTACATATAGTCATAAACATGTGTCTAAATTCACTACACGTAATTACACAGTTCCAAACTAAACACTTTGTTGGGCAATGCAGTACTTTAGGTAGGGTGTGGTTAGTTGAAACTTAACATTCTAGCAGTCTATTGCACGTCTCTTTTAACCCTTTACGTTTAACAACGCAACGTTTTATGAGTGAGACATATAGAAATGTTCTAGAACAATTCTGTCCAAATACGAAGGGCCTCATGCGGTCCGCCAAACCATTTTCTCCGGCACACACAGCTCTCACGATTTACGATTGTTATTACTGATACTATTTTCATTTATATTTATTAATTCTTTCAAGGTTTACACTCTTCTCTTGAAATAAGGCATTCATTTAGCGCTTGTGTACAACAGAAAGGCACAGGCATCCACACAACACGTTTCCCTTACTTTTGTGAGTTTGGTTGCACAAAAAAAAGTGTCGATGTTTGGTAGTACTTATTTGTGTGAAAGTGCATTTTCCACCATGAAAATCTGTCTTGTAGATTCTTCTCTTTTACATCTCCTTCGGCTCGCAACAATGGGAATGAATGTAGATATCGCAGTCCATAAAAATGCTGCTAGTCACCCTCATTTGTCACACTGAATAGGTAACCCTATGTAATATTTCAAATACATTTTTAATTTTTTTCTTTTGTAGTGTATTATTATTATTATTATTATTATTATTATTATTATTATTATTATTATTATTATTATTATTATTATTAGGCACGAATTTATACATTGTGCGCTCCTGTACTCTAAATAATTTTCCGCTCCTCCTTCCCTCGCACGAACTTATGTCTCAAATAAAGAAGAAAAAAAAAGCTGTGATTTTGCAAACATACCAGCTCTTGCTGAGTAGCAGTTCAGGTAATTACAATTTTCAAAAGTTACAACGTAATTTGTTTATGTAGGTTTTAATTTACTATTCGGAGAAAATGCATTCCATGAATTCTTAATTAACTGTTATGGCATTTTTATATTTCATAATTTCACTGGAATTATGCCTGAATTTCTTAAATATTTGCTCTTATCATTGTGGTAATAAAATGTGGAATTAAAAAAAAAACAAGCAGTGTTTTGGACATTGTTTAACTTGAATTTATCAGATAATTAGAGATTAGGGCTATAGTGAGTTTACAAATATGAGATCAATTGTAATAAAAATGGTGTAGATGACCATTTTTTTTTTACGAAGCTGTATAATTCTGGACCGAAATGTGTTTATACAATATGCTTTTAGAATGTCTACTAAGTTCTTCCACCGTCAACTGCAATACTTTATGAGACCGAGAACCAACTTTGGTTTATAGTTCAATAAGAAATACTTTCCTCAGTGCGTATATTATAGTTCTTTTAGTAATTGTCTGATTATTATCTCGACTTGAACGTACATCGTATAAGTCAAGAACAATCAGTATTCATTTCCCCTTTTAGAACATCAAAATACGTATTGAATTGTTAAACTTCTTCATACATTTGCATGCTTTTATATATTTTTTTTAAATGCATGCTTATGCTTGAGATACAAATAAATAAGGCAGCAATTTAAGCATTGCTTAAGACAATCCTGAGAGTTACTCTCAAGCAAAGTTCAGTTCACCAAACGACTACCTCTATCAGTCATATTTTCAGTTGGAGTTTCATACATGTTAGCTATGAATTTTGCAGCAATAACCTATGCTAAAAGTATGAGCATGAAATATTTAAATCGTTAATTCGATAGTTCGTTGCAAGGAAGTTTCACCTTTTTATTAGCGTGTGAATACTTATATTAACTTTTTTTAAAATATTTTTTTCTTCTATATATTTTGTTATTGTGATATACCATTTTTCAGGGATTGTAACAAAGTGTATTTCCTTTGCATGCATCCATATTATTTTCTTCACTAGATAAACCTATAATAAAAACTACATATTGTATAAATCGTTTATGAATCAGTGTGTGTTGTTTTAATTTAAACAAATATGTCGTAAAAGTGCACTTTAATTTTGTTTCAAAGCAGCCGACTAGAAAAATTAAGTGAAGAACCGAGAACTACAGTAGCATTGAATAATCTAAGCCATTTGTTCGTGTTTTTCATTCACTATCATAATATTTCACGAGCAAAAAGTTTCTATTAATAAATTTTCCACTGGTAAGCTAGCAGCTAGGTCCTTATTAAGCAACAAACTTAACGTTCGAGTTGTCAATGCGTTACTTGTAGTACTATATCGAGTAACTTGCGGTTAGTTTATCTAGTGTTCACAACTGCAGTTTTTTCGTAACTTAAAAATTATTAGCAGTGAAACAAAAAAACATGAAATGTTTTATGATGTAACAGCATCAGCAAAGCTTAAGAAAATGAGCACCACAAAGCTAATTTTAACGTCTCTTGGAAAGATTTATATTCATTAATTTACAGTAATTCATAATTTGTAATTTATTTTTAATGTGTTTTTTATTTTTATTGTATGTAAAGCAAAACTGTACATAGAAGTTTAACATTCAATAACATTATCATATTTATCATACCAAGGAGTATAAAAAGTTTAAAGATAAAGAGATCTATAATCTACCCCGAAATTATCTACTGTTCAATCGCCTATCAGAACCATCGAAAACTTTGTGTAAAACATGAGGAGTTCCAGGATTGAGAAACCACGTGAATTAAGATCCATGGTGTTTGGTGTTGATTATTGTAAAATTTATAATCATTATTATTTATTTATTTATTTGTTTATTAAATTCTATACGCCGCCGAATGGGGCGTTTAATATGAAAAACGGTAACCTTAAAAGAAATTCTAACGTGGCTCAATATTAACCTAGAGCTTTTCGTTTAGCATCGAAATCATAAATTTGATTCTTCTCGAGAATAAATGAGGTTCAGATTCCACATCTCATTGTTAAGTCTATACGTGCCCATTCACGCCCGAGTTTGGACTGCACATTAAACAGTAGATTCTCATCACTCAAAATCCCATATAGCCATGGTGCTACCATAAAAAGGGACGTTAAACTCTAAGCCAATAAATGAATAGACTTATATCTCATATAGCTCGCAGATAAAAAGTTGTTTTTTTAAAAACTATACTAAACTTCCAAGAGTGAAAAAAAAATTGGTAAAGAAGTTGGCTAAGTTCTAAATACCACTTGATACAACATTAACACTTTGTCTGTGAAACTGAGATAGAACATGAAAATTTGTAAGTTAGTGTGGTTGACAACGAGATATTTCTTTTCCTGGCAGGTTTTCCCCCATAATCATTCACTTCATTAATCTTCCATCTTCTTTAGCCTAATAAGCATGAGTAAACATCTACATTAAAAGTTCATTTCAAGTCACTGTCTCAGTAAGGTTAGGCCAGATTCACACACACACATGATATATATATATATATATATATATATATATATATATATATAGATAGATAGATAGATAGATAGATAGATAGATAGATAGATAGAAAAATCTATGAAAAAAATAGGTAAATACTTGTGCCTAAGTGTTACGATCTGCCACTATAAAGTGATCACATGAGAAATAAACAAATTGTTCGGTTTCTAATACTTTGCTAAACAATTTGTTCGAACACATAACTGTAACGAAAGTAAAGGGCACCACTAGTAGTAATAATCATAAAATAGTGCCAAAATTACGAAGGTTTCAAAGAGCATATCTCGAAAAACGCAAAATCACAGCAAAGATATAGACAACACGTACACAGACCACCAGAAACATCACTGAAAACACAACGAACACTACTTTCGATAAGTTGATAACCTCAACAAAAATGAAATGCAGTTCTTCTGTTAACTTTCAATCCCATAGGCTACAAGTCAATGGAAACGGATGGTTAACTATGGTGAATGGCTTTGAAATAATTTGTAGGAATGAGATTGCAGGAAGAAAGTGAGAAGCATCGGACAGGCATGAGAGGAATCCACCACAAACTCACCCGAACTGGGTTCGAACTAGGGTTCCCTCTGACCACAAATTAGCATTCTATCACTGTACCACAGCGTTCCATAACTTTTATGCAAAATGCCAGTGTGTATTGTTTTCCAAATTACTAGAATAAACCTCTGCTAATGTGGATAAAAACAAAAACAGATTTAACCGTAATTGAAATGTCATCACTGCTGTAATTTAATTCAATTTCCACTATATCCAGTAGCTTTTGTTAAGCTGTCATCATAAATGAATCCTTCAATAACCGTCATTTTTCTTTCTAACTTTCTTCACTCTTTTAATTGAAAATACAAAAGTTGTCTCTATATCTTCGCTATGAAGCCGATTGGTCTCTGAAATCTCAATAGAAACCTGACACACGAAACCCTAATTTCCGCCTCCCCGGTGTTCCCAATGAAAGAAAACGTAAGAACGGTACTTAAGTTCGCTTCTCTTCTATTCCACGTCAGAAGGGGAGACGAAAGATCAGTACGACAATCATTTCATGAGAGTATAGGCCTACTTAAAACAAGTAATAACAAGTGAAAAACAAAGAACAAAAAATACGTATTCAAAATACCGTAGGAAATAATAACCACTGCAAGCAGATTATATACTTCTTTGGCATACAATAATGACATACACTTTATTGATAAATATTCTCTTTAAAAGATGATTTTAAAAAATAAAATAAATTTTCCGTTTAATGCAGACACTTCCTTGATAATGTGTTTCCAGAATAGAACCAGGCTACCATGCACTATCTAATGCATTACAGGAAAAAAAATCAAACACAGGTACCTAAACTGGGTGTAAAGTGGCAGTTGTTCTCTTATGATTTGAGGACATTGGTAAATTGTCTCGCTTACGAGACAAACTAAGTAAACATTGTAATATCTAAACTGAAACACATTTTGACATTATCAGAAAATATGGTGAACTTTTTAACCTCCCTATCCAAAAGCTTCCTCCCGGTGTGACTAAGAAAAGAGGATTTCTTCAAAAGTTCAAGAACATCATTGTATGACATGATTAGCTTTCAATCGAGCTCCTGAACTCCGATTTGCTCACTACAACTGGTTGACTTTTATAGCATTTTTTTTAGAAACAAATACTACATTTAAAACATAACTAATCAAATTGTTTCATTTGCATTATTATTCCTCAAATTAATGTTTAAGAGATTAATTCCATGAATATTAGTTTTAAATAGCAACTGGAGAATTTGTTTGCGAAAATTCGAGTAAGACAAGATCACAAACTTGATTATCCGTAACTAAAGAATCAAATACCTGTACACTGCAATATTTCACCTACATACTAAATTTTTCAGGGTCGATTACCATGTTAAGTTTGATTAAGATCAGGTGAATTTCATCGATCACATTTTATTATGCTAAGAAAAATCAATCAAGGACAGAAAGATGTTTTGTTTCGTATTTTTTAAACTACGAGTTAGAAATTAGCAATTATTTTACCAGTTATCACAATAATCTATTCCAATTATCAGACTTGGGAAATAAATCTTATAAAATTACTAGTATTTATCACGTCTTCACTTATCTTAATGTTTCTATTATAGTTGTGTTGTGCTATAGGTAACATTTATTTCATCTAACATTTAAATCACGATAAACTTTCAAAGACTCACATTATCGATTGCTGATTAGTTCCTGTAAGACTCTGTAACAGATTGTTTGGATTATGCAGATCAGGTTTGAAGAGGAAGGGTACTGGCGAGTGATTCTTAAACTTCGGAGTTTTGCATATTTGCTTGTACATTTGTTAATATTATATCAATATGCTGCTTTGATGTATATCCGTTAAAGCTTATATCAGTGGCGTATTTACGATTTTGTTTCGGGGGGCTTTTCTAACTTTCGGGGAGGGGGCTCTGCCTGGAAATGTGAAAATTCTGTAAGATATTTCATTTACTTTACTATAGTAAGTATGTTTTCGGGGGGCTTAAGCCCGGAAGCCCCCCTTAAATACTGGATGAAATAACCAAGTTTTCATCTGATGGAATACATACACTATAAAAAATCGTTGTGTTATTTCAACGACATGCCTATGTGTTAACACGATTGTGTTAAAATATAACACAAAGAAGTGGTTAGAACAAAGACGTAACACAACCCCTGTGTTAAACGCCAACGCGTGGTATGTGTTGAACTAACACCGCATAGTGGTAGTCACGCTGGAAACACTGCCCTGTGTTAAAATTGAGTTGAATTAACACAACCATTTTTTACTGTGTAATAGATGTTTGAGAGATTAGTGCATATTTGGAGGGTTTCTTCCAAACACTCTTTTTAGGAGGGCCATTGCCTCCCGGAGCTATGAGAGTGACCCCTGGAGGAGACCAAAGAATACGTCTATAATATATTAATAAATAAAATACTACTAGCAGTGCCCCCCGGAACATTGTTTCTGAAAGAAGCAATGCATATTTGTATCATCAATGCATATAAATGCATATTCATACAATTATTACGTTTTCCCATTTCTAAAATTTCCTTAATTAAAGTTAGTTCCTAATGAGAAGAACTTCGAGTTCAATGATCTGGATTAGAAGTTTAAATTAGTTCTTTTTATCTAAATATCTCAGTCGAATTTTGGGCTGATTCCAAAAGGGGGCAGGATATATGAATCATATCTTGAATCCAAACAAGACACTTTACTTATTTGTCGGCAGATATAACAACTCAACAGTAGCAGCGTATTTCATGTAATAAATGAAACCAGTTGACAAAGTTATTTTGTTGTAGGTGCATGGTATTAGAGATCGCAATAAAAAAAGGGTCCTCCAAATCATTCCCATTTAAGCAGTGAATTGCTGGCGATGAAATGTTATCAATTGGGGATGATGAAATGGGGAAAATGTAGTTCTGCAAATTCTGTGTTAAACTAGTTCAATGGTCCCAGGACCAAGACATATACCACTTCCTAATATTGTTTGACAGGATGTAGGGCATGTGTCCTGTCGAAATATGTACATTTTTTAGAGGTCAAGGGTGAAGTTGCTTTTAGGGTCAAAGATCATAAAGTCTTGTACATCTTGTACCCCCTTGGGGAATGTTCTGGAAGATCAAAGGTCATTGGTGAAAATTTGATATATTATATATATATATATATATATATATATATATATATATATATATATATATATATAAACTGGCCAAAGTAACCCTACAGAATCTCAAGGAAAGTGCTATTCAAGGCTACTTTTACCCCTAAAATTTTGAGAGTGAATCGTTTGCTTGTAGAGGTGAAAGTACTATTAACGAATAACGCAATTAAAAGAATCTGGAATAAAATTATATAATACATTGAAATATTACGAACAAATACAATCAAATTCCTCTAGGGACTGTTGGAAATTATTTGCGAGAAAATCAGTCAAAAATATTCGGGTTCGAAATTAATTTCAGATGTAAATAAATCGAAAAGCAATGAGACAAAAAAAAATCCGATTTCTCAGCAAGTAACACTTCATCATTCATCTCTAAAATTTGTCAGACAGAAAGAACATTTTCTTTCAATATAAAAGTGAGTTACTCGCCAAGAGGTAAAATTCCAGAAATTATTGAAAAATGTGTACTCATTTATTACAACTTAAACATTCAGTAAATATGTGGGTGAGTTGGATGTCCAAACACTGTTTTTATATAACTAAATATATAAGTTCCTTGTATTAGTTTTCTTCTACATATACACTAATTTCTTATAGTATAGCTCACTCACATTGAGCATGTCCATTTTTGTTTGTAGATCAATAAACTTTTTAATAAAAGGTAGAATATAATTTTTCCACTGTACTACATATTCTAGAACATATTTAACTCTTTACTGTCCATTTGAATACATATTTTCGCAAGTTTTAGTACATGTACAACGATGTTGTATATCTGACATCTGTGAATTACTTCCATTTCTAATTGTAGCTATTTTGGGCAACGGTGCTTAAAAGTGCACAATCTGTTGTGAAGAAGAAGAAGAAGAAAAAGGTAGAATATATGTGGAGGTCAAGGATCTTATAAAATAGAGGATCTGCCCTTACAACAAAATCTTGAAGCCATACGTCACAATCGCCACCCCTACTCTGCCCACTACGCCCAATAGGATCTTAATGTTTTGAGCCAACAATCATGGAGGAAATGAAAGTAGCCAATCAGACGATGGCAGAAACGAGAGTAGCCAATCAGACGTTCCGATGCTCGGTTGCTTTTGGCTTCATCGATTTAATAGGATGAGGATACATAGGGGTAGATCCTCTATTTATAACATCCTTGGTGGAGATAGATAAAATAATCATGTAATGAGAGTTGCTGTAACAAGATATAGTTATTTCGCGTTGCTATGACAACAGAAGAAAGATATTTCATGGAGTTGTGAGAATAAAAGTTAATTGTGATATGCATTTGATGTGCCTAATTTATCTTGCAATTATGAGTAAAAATTAAAGTGCTGAATTGTGTTGACTTACTCGAACTGTGGGCAATAATTGTAAGAGAAAGGTAAAAGAATGTTAACGGTAAGTTAAAAATAAGAGTGAAACGTTACACATGTACTTAGTTACATTTAACATTTCGACGTATTTGATATGTATCAATCCAAAGTCTAGTGATATTACAGAGACAACAGAAGCTGAGGAAGCAAAACATTGCCAGAATAGTGGTTTGAACTGAAGAACGTAACTAGAAACTGTACGGTTAACTTGATCCCTAGAATTAAGCAGGAAAGGCGAAATGTTAATTGTGTTGCTGGTTGGTTATCCGTTCCATCTGCGAGTTCGGAGTGAAATGTAACGAAGTAACATTCTTCTTTTCTCATTCTCACCATCTTGAATTTCCAAGATCTTGTAGTTTTTCGTTAAAGATTTTCCAACACTTCGACCCCCTTCGACTTCACAGAAGCGTGATAAATAAAGGAGAGAACTATTTTGCTCTGTGGACAAACTGTTGTAGGTTGGTTTCCTCTATGTTTACCTTCTTCCCAGTGTTCAAATGCAAAACCAATTTAGAAAAGTTGCTGAGGTAGTTCACATTTCCTTGTTAAAGCGACATCAGGGTATTTATTGTTTTCCTTATGGAGTTCCTTCCAAAAAAAATGGTATATGCTGTTATAACATAATGGGGATGTATCCTCCACTCTTAACGCTTTTTTAAATTATTCTATGTACTTATGTAGACATATTCTAACAATCGATGTGGGCCTTTCTCAAAGTAATGAACTTAATACCTTAGATATTAATTTTTGGAAAACAATTTACCGATAAACTTTAACAAGTTTTGAGTTACTTTTCAAACCCCAAGAAAATAGAAAGTTTATAGGGTTTACTGAGAATAGGCAGAAATATTTACAGGAATATTTAATATATTTATATTTTTTATATGTTTTTGTATTGTTGGTTGTTGTTAGGGTTGGAAGTTTTATAAATATTGTGACGTTAGGAAATACTCGCTAAAGCTCGCTGGGGGCTCCGCCCCCAGACCCCCGGTCATGGCTTTGCCATAAGGTGTCAAGTTCTAGAAAACTATTCCTTGAGGAATTCACTTCCCTTTACAGCACACACCTGTTACCAACACATACTTCAATTGAACCGGTATTATTTCTTCCATTTAACTTTGGACAGCAAACACACAATTTATAAGAAAGAACCCTATTACTACTTCTATTCTGGCAATCATGTACATGGCTAATTATATACACTTTGCGCACATCTATACATGTTAGAGACAATAACAGAATATATTTTCTCAAACATAAACAGCGGAAATTGTCTTGCAATAGCCTACCAATTAAACATTTCATTTTCCGAAAACACTCACTGTTTACAAATGTGAATTTTTCCACCCTTTTAAATATTATGTTTTGCAGTGTAATTTAGTACGTGCAATGTATTATAATAGTGTCCCTGTTGTTAATTGTACATATTACCTGCACTAAAAGTAATTCACATCTGTGATATAAGAGTGCGAAAATATTTCAGTCTTCCTGCATATTTATTCTTGTATTTACAATGAAGACTACAATTTACTAGGTAATTTACAAATATGAATATTGTTGGAAATTATTTAAATTTTTTTCATAGCATTTGAGTGAACACTACTTTTGTACTGTAATGTAGTACAATGGATTATAATGTAAACCTTGGGCATAGTGGTACATATTACCTGCAGCAAGACTTTTTCAAATATTTCATATTTACTGGACAATTTCTTGCAGTCAACCTGTATGTCTCGTCTTGTATTTTCAATAAAGACTACAATTTGTAGGTAATTTATAAAAATGAATTTTGTTAAGGCTTTTTAAACATTAGTTCATAACATTTCATTCAACACTAGTTTTTGCAGTGTAACGTAGTACATCTTATTATAATGGTATCCTTTGGTAAAAAATGTACTTACTGGGCAGCAAGACTTCTTGAAATGTTTATATACACTGAGCAATTACATAGAGTCTTCGTGTATCTTTACTCTCATATTTTCAATGAAGACGGATATTAACTAAGTAATTTAGAATATGAATATTATTGGAGGCTTTTGAAAATTTGTTTATAGCATTTAAAAAAAACACTTTTTACATAGAAGTATAACACTGTATTAGAATTGTGTCTTTCTCATTTCTTATTACAATTAAATAACAAGACAACATTTCCTTAACGATACTAAAAAACGCATATATAACCCGATTACTATTCCGATTTTAGAGGTGTAACTCGCTAAAGCTCGCTGGGGGCTCCGCCCCCAGACCCCCGGTCATGGCTTTGCCATAAGGTGTCAAGTTCTAGAAAACTATTCCTTGAGGAATTCACTTCCCTTTACAGCACACACCTGTTACCAACACATACTTCAATTGAACCGGTATTATTTCTTCCATTTAACTTTGGACAGCAAACACACAATTTATAAGAAAGAACCCTATTACTACTTCTATTCTGGCAATCATGTACATGGCTAATTATATACACTTTGCGCACATCTATACATGTTAGAGACAATAACAGAATATATTTTCTCAAACATAAACAGCGGAAATTGTCTTGCAATAGCCTACCAATTAAACATTTCATTTTCCGAAAACACTCACTGTTTACAAATGTGAATTTTTCCACCCTTTTAAATATTATGTTTTGCAGTGTAATTTAGTACGTGCAATGTATTATAATAGTGTCCCTGTTGTTAATTGTACATATTACCTGCACTAAAAGTAATTCACATCTGTGATATAAGAGTGCGAAAATATTTCAGTCTTCCTGCATATTTATTCTTGTATTTACAATGAAGACTACAATTTACTAGGTAATTTACAAATATGAATATTGTTGGAAATTATTTAAATTTTTTTCATAGCATTTGAGTGAACACTACTTTTGTACTGTAATGTAGTACAATGGATTATAATGTAAACCTTGGGCATAGTGGTACATATTACCTGCAGCAAGACTTTTTCAAATATTTCATATTTACTGGACAATTTCTTGCAGTCAACCTGTATGTCTCGTCTTGTATTTTCAATAAAGACTACAATTTGTAGGTAATTTATAAAAATGAATTTTGTTAAGGCTTTTTAAACATTAGTTCATAACATTTCATTCAACACTAGTTTTTGCAGTGTAACGTAGTACATCTTATTATAATGGTATCCTTTGGTAAAAAATGTACTTACTGGGCAGCAAGACTTCTTGAAATGTTTATATACACTGAGCAATTACATAGAGTCTTCGTGTATCTTTACTCTCATATTTTCAATGAAGACGGATATTAACTAAGTAATTTAGAATATGAATATTATTGGAGGCTTTTGAAAATTTGTTTATAGCATTTAAAAAAAACACTTTTTACATAGAAGTATAACACTGTATTAGAATTGTGTCTTTCTCATTTCTTATTACAATTAAATAACAAGACAACATTTCCTTAACGATACTAAAAAACGCATATATAACCCGATTACTATTCCGATTTTAGAGGTGTAATTCCCCACAGATGCCAGCCGCAACGTACCAGTATTATGTGAGCAGTAAGAACGAAGTCGAAAATCTAAGGAAATCGGTAGTGTAGGGGATTGATGGGAGCCTACTGGCCAGGAGACATGGGTTCGATTCCTAACAATCTTTTCCTCACTTTTTCTTTTTTTGAAAGTTTATTTTTATAGCATATATTGTTTGCCTATAAGGTTGAGTCTATTATAAAACGCATTTCACTCCAACCGGTACTGTAAACCAACTACTGACCCGAAAGAGGTACTTTTCCACGTATCCCGTATATTATAACTATATACGCTGCCAACGAGAAAATTGTGAAAAGGTGCGTATATATATATATATATATATATATATATATATATATATATATATATATATATATGTGTGTGTGTCTGTGTGTGTATATAAAGGGAGATTGTTTGCAATTATTTCCGGTTTGAAGCACACACTATCCTTGCGAGACAAAATGTATTTTTGTCTCGTCTGTATACTATATCGTGGAAATGATGCTCAATGTTTTTTCCAAAATGTTTTTGGGGGGTACACTGCCTCCTTGGGGCTCTTAGAGTACCCCCGCAGGAGACCAAATAATACGTGTATAATAGAATAATAAATAGAATAATATGAGCAGTGCCCCTGGGAATACTAACTGTGATCCTCAGGAACATTGTTTCTGAAAGAAACACTGGTGTTGCCCCATCTCTAAAGCTACATATGTTTCTTTCTAAATAGTTGAGTATCGTCTCGAAGCTTCACACGAACATACTGCCTAGTTTCGAGACGATATCAACAGTTAGTGTATAAATATATTCTTTTCGTCTATGTCTGTAATAACGAAAATATTTTGTTCACGCAATGCCAACAGAAACTATTTTGATAAAACGAAGCAACGTGATAAGAAAAAAAAAACGTAAGATAAAACAAGGTGCGGCGGGGAATCGAACCCAGACCTGCTACTCAGAAAGCAGACACTTTACCGCGGAGCTAACTTACTACGTTGAATTTTGTTTGTTTATTCTCCTCAATATAGCACATAAGAGTCCAAATAAAGGCAATTCAAAAATATTGCAATTTTGCATTCAAGATGGCGACTTCTCCAATGATTTGTTTCTTCACTTAAACTGAACTACGTCCTTAATAACATAGCGAAACCTGGCTTACCTACCAAGAGCACAACTTACAATTTTCATGGTTACAAATTTTTGAGCCGCCATTTTGAATCGAAGATGACGACTTTTCCAACATGTCGGAATTTTCCCCTCACATTGGCTGTAATCTACACACTTGAACGCAATTTCGTGATTCCACCATTACTACAAGTTGTGTAGAATTAGACGCCCCCTTATAACATTTCTAGCACTTTCTTACACCGAACATGACTATTTTTTTCAAGTTTAAGGTCGGATTCGCAAACTACGCATCAGAATAAACATCACCTCGAAATTTCAACGTCCTACATACAGCCATTACAAATTTCACATTTTTTCGATTTGCGCCGCGAAACGAAAACGAATTTTAATGCTCTTTTTTCTATCATAAACTATGTTCCCAGCTTCACTGCCTGACAAAATATGACGTTTCTATGGTGTGCGGAACTACTCTAAAAACCAGCATTTCGAAACGACGAAAAATTTCGACACTTCATTTACATGGAAAATGTCGCCTTTTTCGTGATATCGGAATTTTCCCATTACTCACATCCCATGACGAACAAGTATGCAAAATTTGGTGTTTGTATGTTTTGTGGAAGTATGCAAACAATTAAGTGTGTTTCCGATTATAGAGGTATATAATTCCCAACAGATGCCAGCCGCAACGTACCAGTATTATGTGAGCAGTAAGAACGAAGTCGAAAATCTAAGGAAATCGGTAGTGTAGGGGATTGATGGGAGCCTACTGGCCAGGAGACCTGGGTTCGATTCCTAACAATCTTTTCCTCACTTTTTCTTTATTTGAAAGTTTATTTTTATAGCATATCTTGTTTGCCTATAAGGTTGAGTCTATTATAAAACGCATTTCACTCCAACCGGTACTGTAAACCAACTACTGACCCGAAAGAGGTACTTTTCCACGTATCCCGTTTATTATAACTATATACGCTGCCAACGAGAAAATTGTGAAAAGGTGCGTATATATATATATATATATGTGTGTGTGTGTGTGTCTGTGTGTGTATATAAAGGGAGATTGTTTGCAATTATTTCCGGTTTGAAGCACACACTATCCTTGCGAGACAAAATGTATTTTTGTCTCGTCTGTATACTATATCGTGGAAATGATGCTCAATGTTTTTTCCAAAATGTTTTTGGGGGGTACACTGCCTCCTTGGGGCTCTTAGAGTACCCCCGCAGGAGACCAAATAATACGTGTATAATAGAATAATAAATAGAATAATATGAGCAGTGCCCCTGGGAATACTAACTGTGATCCTCAGGAACATTGTTTCTGAAAGAAACACTGGTGTTGCCCCATCTCTAAAGCTACATATGTTTCTTTCTAAATAGTTGAGTATCGTCTCGAAGCTTCACACGAACATACTGCCTAGTTTCGAGACGATATCAACAGTTAGTGTATAAATATATTCTTTTCGTCTATGTCTGTAATAACGAAAATATTTTGTTCACGCAATGCCAACAGAAACTATTTTGATAAAACGAAGCAACGTGATAAGAAAAAAAAACGTAAGATAAAACAAGGTGCGGCGGGGAATCGAACCCAGACCTGCTACTCAGAAAGCAGACACTTTACCGCGGAGCTAACTTACTACGTTGAATTCTGTTTGTTTATTCTCCTCAATATAGCACATAAGAGTCCAAATAAAGGCAATTCAAAAATATTGCAATTTTGCATTCAAGATGGCGACTTCTCCAATGATTTGTTTCTTCACTTAAACTGAACTACGTCCTTAATAACATAGCGAAACCTGGCTTACCTACCAAGAGCACAACTTACAATTTTCATGGTTACAAATTTTTGAGCCGCCATTTTGAATCGAAGATGACGACTTTTCCAACATGTCGGAATTTTCCCCTCACATTGGCTGTAATCTACACACTTGAACGCAATTTCGTGATTCCACCATTACTACAAGTTGTGTAGAATTAGACGCCCCCTTATAACATTTCTAGCACATTCTTACACCGAACATGACTATTTTTTTCAAGTTTAAGGTCGGATTCGCAAACTACGCATCAGAATAAACATCACCTCGAAATTTCAACGTCCTACATACAGCCATTACAAATTTCACATTTTTTCGATTTGCGCCGCGAAACGAAAACGAATTTTAATGCTCTTTTTTCTATCATAAACTATGTTCCCAGCTTCACTGCTTGACAAAATATGACGTTTCTATGGTGTGCGGAACTACTCTAAAAACCAGCATTTCGAAACGACGAAAAATTTCGACACTTCATTTACATGGAAAATATCGCCTTTTTCGTGATATCGGAATTTTCCCATTACTCACATCCCATGACGAACAAGTATGCAAAATTTGGTGTTTGTATGTTTTGTGGAAGTATGCAAACAATTAAGTGTGTTTCCGATTATAGAGGTATATAATTCCCCACAGATGCCAGCCGCAACGTACCAGTATTATGTGAGCAGTAAGAACGAAGTCGAAAATCTAAGGAAATCGGTAGTGTAGGGGATTGATGGGAGCCTACTGGCCAGGAGACCTGGGTTCGATTCCTAACAATCTTTTCCTCACTTTTTCTTTTTTTGAAAGTTTATTTTTATAGCATATCTTGTTTGCCTATAAGGTTGAGTCTATTATAAAACGCATTTCACTCCAACCGGTACTGTAAACCAACTACTGACCCGAAAGAGGTACTTTTCCACGTATCCCGTATATTATAACTATATACGCTGCCAACGAGAAAATTGTGAAAAGGTGCGTATATATATATATATATATGTGTGTGTGTCTGTGTGTGTATATAAAGGGAGATTGTTTGCAATTATTTCCGGTTTGAAGCACACACTATCCTTGCGAGACAAAATGTATTTTTGTCTCGTCTGTATACTATATCGTGGAAATGATGCTCAATGTTTTTTCCAAAATGTTTTTGGGGGGTACACTGCCTCCTTGGGGCTCTTAGAGTACCCCCGCAGGAGACCAAATAATACGTGTATAATAGAATAATAAATAGAATAATATGAGCAGTGCCCCTGGGAATACTAACTGTGATCCTCAGGAACATTGTTTCTGAAAGAAACACTGGTGTTGCCCCATCTCTAAAGCTACATATGTTTCTTTCTAAATAGTTGAGTATCGTCTCGAAGCTTCACACGAACATACTGCCTAGTTTCGAGACGATATCAACAGTTAGTGTATAAATATATTCTTTTCGTCTATGTCTGTAATAACGAAAATATTTTGTTCACGCAATGCCAACAGAAACTATTTTGATAAAACGAAGCAACGTGATAAGAAAAAAAACGTAAGATAAAACAAGGTGCGGCGGGGAATCGAACCCAGACCTGCTACTCAGAAAGCAGACACTTTACCGCGGAGCTAACTTACTACGTTGAATTCTGTTTGTTTATTCTCCTCAATATAGCACATAAGAGTCCAAATAAAGGCAATTCAAAAATATTGCAATTTTGCATTCAAGATGGCGACTTCTCCAATGATTTGTTTCTTCACTTAAACTGAACTACGTCCTTAATAACATAGCGAAACCTGGCTTACCTACCAAGAGCACAACTTACAATTTTCATAGTTACAAATTTTTGAGCCGCCATTTTGAATCGAAGATGACGACTTTTCCAACATGTCGGAATTTTCCCCTCACATTGGCTGTAATCTACACACTTGAACGCAATTTCGTGATTCCACCATTACTACAAGTTGTGTAGAATTAGACGCCCCCTTATAACATTTCTAGCACATTCTTACACCGAACATGACTATTTTTTTCAAGTTTAAGGTCGGATTCGCAAACTACGCATCAGAATAAACATCACCTCGAAATTTCAACGTCCTACATACAGCCATTACAAATTTCACATTTTTTCGATTTGCGCCGCGAAACGAAAACGAATTTTAATGCTCTTTTTTCTATCATAAACTATGTTCCCAGCTTCACTGCTTGAAAAAATATGACGTTTCTATGGTGTGCGGAACTACTCTAAAAACCAGCATTTCGAAACGACGAAAAATTTCGACACTTCATTTACATGGAAAATGTCGCCTTTTTCGTGATATCGGATTTTTCCCATTACTCACATCCCATGACGAACAAGTATGCAAAATTTGGTGTTTGTATGTTTTGTGGAAGTATGCAAACAATTAAGTGTGTTTCCGATTATAGAGGTATATAATTCCCCACAGATGCCGGCCGCAACGTACCAGTATTATGTGAGCAGTAAGAACGAAGTCGAAAATCTAAGGAAATCGGTAGTGTAGGGGATTGATGGGAACCTACTGGCCAGGAGACCTGGGTTCGATTCCTAACAATCTTTTCCTCACTTTTTCTTTATTTGAAAGTTTATTTTTATAGCATATATTGTTTGCCTATAAGGTTGAGTATATTATAAAACGCATTTCACTCCAACCGGTACTGTAAACCAACTACTGACCCGAAAGAGGTACTTTTCCACGTATCCCGTATATTATAACTATATACGCTGCCAACGAGAAAATTGTGAAAAGGTGCGTATATATATATATATATATATGTGTGTGTGTGTCTGTGTGTGTATATAAAGGGAGATTGTTTGCAATTATTTCCGGTTTGAAGCACACACTATCCTTGCGAGACAAAATGTATTTTTGTCTCGTCTGTATACTATATCGTGGAAATGATGCTCAATGTTTTTTCCAAAATGTTTTTGGGGGGTACACTGCCTCCTTGGGGCTCTTAGAGTACCCCCGCAGGAGACCAAATAATACGTGTATAATAGAATAATAAATAGAATAATATGAGCAGTGCCCCTGGGAATACTAACTGTGATCCTCAGGAACATTGTTTCTGAAAGAAACACTGGTGTTGCCCCATCTCTAAAGCTACATATGTTTCTTTCTAAATAGTTGAGTATCGTCTCAAAGCTTCACACGAACATACTGCCTAGTTTCGAGACGATATCAACAGTTAGTGTATAAATATATTCTTTTCGTCTATGTCTGTAATAACGAAAATATTTTGTTCACGCAATGCCAACAGAAACTATTTTGATAAAACGAAGCAACGTGATAAGAAAAAAAACGTAAGATAAAACAAGGTGCGGCGGGGAATCGAACCCAGACCTGCTACTCAGAAAGCAGACACTTTACCGCGGAGCTAACTTACTACGTTGAATTCTGTTTGTTTATTCTCCTCAATATAGCACATAAGAGTCCAAATAAAGGCAATTCAAAAATATTGCAATTTTGCATTCAAGATGGCGACTTCTCCAATGATTTGTTTCTTCACTTAAACTGAACTACGTCCTTAATAACATAGCGAAACCTGGCTTACCTACAAAGAGCACAACTTACAATTTTCATGGTTACAAATTTTTGAGCCGCCATTTTGAATCGAAGATGACGACTTTTCCAACATGTCGGAATTTTCCCCTCACATTGGCTGTAATCTACACACTTGAACGCAATTTCGTGATTCCACCATTACTACAAGTTGTGTAGAATTAGACGCCCCCTTATAACATTTCTAGCACTTTCTTACACCGAACATGACTATTTTTTTCAAGTTTAAGGTCGGATTCGCAAACTACGCATCAGAATAAACATCACCTCGAAATTTCAACGTCCTACATACAGCCATTACAAATTTCACATTTTTTCGATTTGCGCCGCGAAACGAAAACGAATTTTAATGCTCTTTTTTCTATCATAAACTATGTTCCCAGCTTCACTGCTTGACAAAATATGACGTTTCTATGGTGTGCGGAACTACTCTAAAAACCAGCATTTCGAAACGACGAAAAATTTCGACACTTCATTTACATGGAAAATGTCGCCTTTTTCGTGATATCGGAATTTTCCCATTACTCACATCCCATGACGAACAAGTATGCAAAATTTGGTGTTTGTATGTTTTGTGGAAGTATGCAAACAATTAAGTGTGTTTCCGATTATAGAGGTATATAATTCCCCACAGATGCCAGCCGCAACGTACCAGTATTATGTGAGCAGTAAGAACGAAGTCGAAAATCTAAGGAAATCGGTAGTGTAGGGGATTGATGGAAGCCTACTGGCCAGGAGACCTGGGTTCGATTCCTAACAATCTTTTCCTCACTTTTTCTTTTTTTGAAAGTTTATTTTTATAGCATATATTGTTTGCCTATAAGGTTGAGTCTATTATAAAACGCATTTCACTCCAACCGGTACTGTAAACCAACTACTGACCCGAAAGAGGTACTTTTCCACGTATCCCGTATATTATAACTATATACGCTGCCAACGAGAAAATTGTGAAAAGGTGCGTATATATATATATATATATGTGTGTGTGTGTGTGTCTGTGTGTGTATATAAAGGGAGATTGTTTGCAATTATTTCCGGTTTGAAGCACACACTATCCTTGCGAGACAAAATGTATTTTTGTCTCGTCTGTATACTATATCGTGGAAATGATGCTCAATGTTTTTTCCAAAATGTTTTTGGGGGGTACACTGCCTCCTTGGGGCTCTTAGAGTACCCCCGCAGGAGACCAAATAATACGTGTATAATAGAATAATAAATAGAATAATATGAGCAGTGCCCCTGGGAATACTAACTGTGATCCTCAGGAACATTGTTTCTGAAAGAAACACTGGTGTTGCCCCATCTCTAAAGCTACATATGTTTCTTTCTAAATAGTTGAGTATCGTCTCGAAGCTTCACACGAACATACTGCCTAGTTTCGAGACGATATCAACAGTTAGTGTATAAATATATTCTTTTCGTCTATGTCTGTAATAACGAAAATATTTTGTTCACGCAATGCCAACAGAAACTATTTTGATAAAACGAAGCAACGTGATAAGAAAAAAAAACGTAAGATAAAACAAGGTGCGGCGGGGAATCGAACCCAGACCTGCTACTCAGAAAGCAGACACTTTACCGCGGAGCTAACTTACTGCGTTGAATTCTGTTTGTTTATTCTCCTCAATATAGCACATAAGAGTCCAAATAAAGGCAATTCAAAAATATTGCAATTTTGCATTCAAGATGGCGACTTCTCCAATGATTTGTTTCTTCACTTAAACTGAACTACGTCCTTAATAACATAGCGAAACCTGGCTTACCTACCAAGAGCACAACTTACAATTTTCATGGTTACAAATTTTTGAGCCGCCATTTTGAATCGAAGATGACGACTTTTCCAACATGTCGGAATTTTCCCCTCACATTGGCTGTAATCTACACACTTGAACGCAATTTCGTGATTCCACCATTACTACAAGTTGTGTAGAATTAGACGCCCCCTTATAACATTTCTAGCACTTTCTTACACCGAACATGACTATTTTTTTCAAGTTTAAGGTCGGATTCGCAAACTACGCATCAGAATAAACATCACCTCGAAATTTCAACGTCCTACATACAGCCATTACAAATTTCACATTTTTTCGATTTGCGCCGCGAAACGAAAACGAATTTTAATGCTCTTTTTTCTATCATAAACTATGTTACCAGCTTCACTGCCTGACAAAATATGACGTTTCTATGGTGTGCGGAACTACTCTAAAAACCAGCATTTCGAAACGACGAAAAATTTCGACACTTCATTTACATGGAAAATGTCGCCTTTTTCGTGATATCGGAATTTTCCCATTACTCACATCCCATGACGAACAAGTATGCAAAATTTGGTGTTTGTATGTTTTGTGGAAGTATGCAAACAATTAAGTGTGTTTCCGATTATAGAGGTATATAATTCCCCACAGATGCCAGCCGCAACGTACCAGTATTATGTGAGCAGTAAGAACGAAGTCGAAAATCTAAGGAAATCGGTAGTGTAGGGGATTGATGGGAGCCTACTGGCCAGGAGACATGGGTTCGATTCCTAACAATCTTTTCCTCACTTTTTCTTTTTTTGAAAGTTTATTTTTATAGCATATATTGTTTGCCTATAAGGTTGAGTCTATTATAAAACGCATTTCACTCCAACCGGTACTGTAAACCAACTACTGACCCGAAAGAGGTACTTTTCCACGTATCCCGTATATTATAACTATATACGCTGCCAACGAGAAAATTGTGAAAAGGTGCGTATATATATATATATATATATATATATATATATATATATATATATATATATATGTGTGTGTGTGTGTCTGTGTGTGTATATAAAGGGAGATTGTTTGCAATTATTTCCGGTTTGAAGCACACACTATCCTTGCGAGACAAAATGTATTTT
This sequence comes from Thermobia domestica, assembly GCF_964235325.1. NCBI lineage: Eukaryota > Metazoa > Arthropoda > Insecta > Zygentoma > Lepismatidae > Thermobia > Thermobia domestica. The sequence goes on from NW_027656594.1 coordinate 70,761, forward strand.
TGTCTCGTCTGTATACTATATCGTGGAAATGATGCTCAATGTTTTTTCCAAAATGTTTTTGGGGGGTACACTGCCTCCTTGGGGCTCTTAGAGTACCCCCGCAGGAGACCAAATAATACGTGTATAATAGAATAATAAATAGAATAATATGAGCAGTGCCCCTGGGAATACTAACTGTGATCCTCAGGAACATTGTTTCTGAAAGAAACACTGGTGTTGCCCCATCTCTAAAGCTACATATGTTTCTTTCTAAATAGTTGAGTATCGTCTCGAAGCTTCACACGAACATACTGCCTAGTTTCGAGACGATATCAACAGTTAGTGTATAAATATATTCTTTTCGTCTATGTCTGTAATAACGAAAATATTTTGTTCACGCAATGCCAACAGAAACTATTTTGATAAAACGAAGCAACGTGATAAGAAAAAAAAAACGTAAGATAAAACAAGGTGCGGCGGGGAATCGAACCCAGACCTGCTACTCAGAAAGCAGACACTTTACCGCGGAGCTAACTTACTACGTTGAATTTTGTTTGTTTATTCTCCTCAATATAGCACATAAGAGTCCAAATAAAGGCAATTCAAAAATATTGCAATTTTGCATTCAAGATGGCGACTTCTCCAATGATTTGTTTCTTCACTTAAACTGAACTACGTCCTTAATAACATAGCGAAACCTGGCTTACCTACCAAGAGCACAACTTACAATTTTCATGGTTACAAATTTTTGAGCCGCCATTTTGAATCGAAGATGACGACTTTTCCAACATGTCGGAATTTTCCCCTCACATTGGCTGTAATCTACACACTTGAACGCAATTTCGTGATTCCACCATTACTACAAGTTGTGTAGAATTAGACGCCCCCTTATAACATTTCTAGCACTTTCTTACACCGAACATGACTATTTTTTTCAAGTTTAAGGTCGGATTCGCAAACTACGCATCAGAATAAACATCACCTCGAAATTTCAACGTCCTACATACAGCCATTACAAATTTCACATTTTTTCGATTTGCGCCGCGAAACGAAAACGAATTTTAATGCTCTTTTTTCTATCATAAACTATGTTCCCAGCTTCACTGCCTGACAAAATATGACGTTTCTATGGTGTGCGGAACTACTCTAAAAACCAGCATTTCGAAACGACGAAAAATTTCGACACTTCATTTACATGGAAAATGTCGCCTTTTTCGTGATATCGGAATTTTCCCATTACTCACATCCCATGACGAACAAGTATGCAAAATTTGGTGTTTGTATGTTTTGTGGAAGTATGCAAACAATTAAGTGTGTTTCCGATTATAGAGGTATATAATTCCCAACAGATGCCAGCCGCAACGTACCAGTATTATGTGAGCAGTAAGAACGAAGTCGAAAATCTAAGGAAATCGGTAGTGTAGGGGATTGATGGGAGCCTACTGGCCAGGAGACCTGGGTTCGATTCCTAACAATCTTTTCCTCACTTTTTCTTTATTTGAAAGTTTATTTTTATAGCATATCTTGTTTGCCTATAAGGTTGAGTCTATTATAAAACGCATTTCACTCCAACCGGTACTGTAAACCAACTACTGACCCGAAAGAGGTACTTTTCCACGTATCCCGTTTATTATAACTATATACGCTGCCAACGAGAAAATTGTGAAAAGGTGCGTATATATATATATATATGTGTGTGTGTGTGTGTCTGTGTGTGTATATAAAGGGAGATTGTTTGCAATTATTTCCGGTTTGAAGCACACACTATCCTTGCGAGACAAAATGTATTTTTGTCTCGTCTGTATACTATATCGTGGAAATGATGCTCAATGTTTTTTCCAAAATGTTTTTGGGGGGTACACTGCCTCCTTGGGGCTCTTAGAGTACCCCCGCAGGAGACCAAATAATACGTGTATAATAGAATAATAAATAGAATAATATGAGCAGTGCCCCTGGGAATACTAACTGTGATCCTCAGGAACATTGTTTCTGAAAGAAACACTGGTGTTGCCCCATCTCTAAAGCTACATATGTTTCTTTCTAAATAGTTGAGTATCGTCTCGAAGCTTCACACGAACATACTGCCTAGTTTCGAGACGATATCAACAGTTAGTGTATAAATATATTCTTTTCGTCTATGTCTGTAATAACGAAAATATTTTGTTCACGCAATGCCAACAGAAACTATTTTGATAAAACGAAGCAACGTGATAAGAAAAAAAAACGTAAGATAAAACAAGGTGCGGCGGGGAATCGAACCCAGACCTGCTACTCAGAAAGCAGACACTTTACCGCGGAGCTAACTTACTACGTTGAATTCTGTTTGTTTATTCTCCTCAATATAGCACATAAGAGTCCAAATAAAGGCAATTCAAAAATATTGCAATTTTGCATTCAAGATGGCGACTTCTCCAATGATTTGTTTCTTCACTTAAACTGAACTACGTCCTTAATAACATAGCGAAACCTGGCTTACCTACCAAGAGCACAACTTACAATTTTCATGGTTACAAATTTTTGAGCCGCCATTTTGAATCGAAGATGACGACTTTTCCAACATGTCGGAATTTTCCCCTCACATTGGCTGTAATCTACACACTTGAACGCAATTTCGTGATTCCACCATTACTACAAGTTGTGTAGAATTAGACGCCCCCTTATAACATTTCTAGCACATTCTTACACCGAACATGACTATTTTTTTCAAGTTTAAGGTCGGATTCGCAAACTACGCATCAGAATAAACATCACCTCGAAATTTCAACGTCCTACATACAGCCATTACAAATTTCACATTTTTTCGATTTGCGCCGCGAAACGAAAACGAATTTTAATGCTCTTTTTTCTATCATAAACTATGTTCCCAGCTTCACTGCTTGACAAAATATGACGTTTCTATGGTGTGCGGAACTACTCTAAAAACCAGCATTTCGAAACGACGAAAAATTTCGACACTTCATTTACATGGAAAATATCGCCTTTTTCGTGATATCGGAATTTTCCCATTACTCACATCCCATGACGAACAAGTATGCAAAATTTGGTGTTTGTATGTTTTGTGGAAGTATGCAAACAATTAAGTGTGTTTCCGATTATAGAGGTATATAATTCCCCACAGATGCCAGCCGCAACGTACCAGTATTATGTGAGCAGTAAGAACGAAGTCGAAAATCTAAGGAAATCGGTAGTGTAGGGGATTGATGGGAGCCTACTGGCCAGGAGACCTGGGTTCGATTCCTAACAATCTTTTCCTCACTTTTTCTTTTTTTGAAAGTTTATTTTTATAGCATATCTTGTTTGCCTATAAGGTTGAGTCTATTATAAAACGCATTTCACTCCAACCGGTACTGTAAACCAACTACTGACCCGAAAGAGGTACTTTTCCACGTATCCCGTATATTATAACTATATACGCTGCCAACGAGAAAATTGTGAAAAGGTGCGTATATATATATATATATATGTGTGTGTGTCTGTGTGTGTATATAAAGGGAGATTGTTTGCAATTATTTCCGGTTTGAAGCACACACTATCCTTGCGAGACAAAATGTATTTTTGTCTCGTCTGTATACTATATCGTGGAAATGATGCTCAATGTTTTTTCCAAAATGTTTTTGGGGGGTACACTGCCTCCTTGGGGCTCTTAGAGTACCCCCGCAGGAGACCAAATAATACGTGTATAATAGAATAATAAATAGAATAATATGAGCAGTGCCCCTGGGAATACTAACTGTGATCCTCAGGAACATTGTTTCTGAAAGAAACACTGGTGTTGCCCCATCTCTAAAGCTACATATGTTTCTTTCTAAATAGTTGAGTATCGTCTCGAAGCTTCACACGAACATACTGCCTAGTTTCGAGACGATATCAACAGTTAGTGTATAAATATATTCTTTTCGTCTATGTCTGTAATAACGAAAATATTTTGTTCACGCAATGCCAACAGAAACTATTTTGATAAAACGAAGCAACGTGATAAGAAAAAAAACGTAAGATAAAACAAGGTGCGGCGGGGAATCGAACCCAGACCTGCTACTCAGAAAGCAGACACTTTACCGCGGAGCTAACTTACTACGTTGAATTCTGTTTGTTTATTCTCCTCAATATAGCACATAAGAGTCCAAATAAAGGCAATTCAAAAATATTGCAATTTTGCATTCAAGATGGCGACTTCTCCAATGATTTGTTTCTTCACTTAAACTGAACTACGTCCTTAATAACATAGCGAAATCTGGCTTACCTACCAAGAGCACAACTTACAATTTTCATAGTTACAAATTTTTGAGCCGCCATTTTGAATCGAAGATGACGACTTTTCCAACATGTCGGAATTTTCCCCTCACATTGGCTGTAATCTACACACTTGAACGCAATTTCGTGATTCCACCATTACTACAAGTTGTGTAGAATTAGACGCCCCCTTATAACATTTCTAGCACATTCTTACACCGAACATGACTATTTTTTTCAAGTTTAAGGTCGGATTCGCAAACTACGCATCAGAATAAACATCACCTCGAAATTTCAACGTCCTACATACAGCCATTACAAATTTCACATTTTTTCGATTTGCGCCGCGAAACGAAAACGAATTTTAATGCTCTTTTTTCTATCATAAACTATGTTCCCAGCTTCACTGCTTGAAAAAATATGACGTTTCTATGGTGTGCGGAACTACTCTAAAAACCAGCATTTCGAAACGACGAAAAATTTCGACACTTCATTTACATGGAAAATGTCGCCTTTTTCGTGATATCGGATTTTTCCCATTACTCACATCCCATGACGAACAAGTATGCAAAATTTGGTGTTTGTATGTTTTGTGGAAGTATGCAAACAATTAAGTGTGTTTCCGATTATAGAGGTATATAATTCCCCACAGATGCCGGCCGCAACGTACCAGTATTATGTGAGCAGTAAGAACGAAGTCGAAAATCTAAGGAAATCGGTAGTGTAGGGGATTGATGGGAACCTACTGGCCAGGAGACCTGGGTTCGATTCCTAACAATCTTTTCCTCACTTTTTCTTTATTTGAAAGTTTATTTTTATAGCATATATTGTTTGCCTATAAGGTTGAGTATATTATAAAACGCATTTCACTCCAACCGGTACTGTAAACCAACTACTGACCCGAAAGAGGTACTTTTCCACGTATCCCGTATATTATAACTATATACGCTGCCAACGAGAAAATTGTGAAAAGGTGCGTATATATATATATATATATATGTGTGTGTGTGTCTGTGTGTGTATATAAAGGGAGATTGTTTGCAATTATTTCCGGTTTGAAGCACACACTATCCTTGCGAGACAAAATGTATTTTTGTCTCGTCTGTATACTATATCGTGGAAATGATGCTCAATGTTTTTTCCAAAATGTTTTTGGGGGGTACACTGCCTCCTTGGGGCTCTTAGAGTACCCCCGCAGGAGACCAAATAATACGTGTATAATAGAATAATAAATAGAATAATATGAGCAGTGCCCCTGGGAATACTAACTGTGATCCTCAGGAACATTGTTTCTGAAAGAAACACTGGTGTTGCCCCATCTCTAAAGCTACATATGTTTCTTTCTAAATAGTTGAGTATCGTCTCGAAGCTTCACACGAACATACTGCCTAGTTTTCGAGACGATATCAACAGTTAGTGTATAAATATATTCTTTTCGTCTATGTCTGTAATAACGAAAATATTTTGTTCACGCAATGCCAACAGAAACTATTTTGATAAAACGAAGCAACGTGATAAGAAAAAAAACGTAAGATAAAACAAGGTGCGGCGGGGAATCGAACCCAGACCTGCTACTCAGAAAGCAGACACTTTACCGCGGAGCTAACTTACTACGTTGAATTCTGTTTGTTTATTCTCCTCAATATAGCACATAAGAGTCCAAATAAAGGCAATTCAAAAATATTGCAATTTTGCATTCAAGATGGCGACTTCTCCAATGATTTGTTTCTTCACTTAAACTGAACTACGTCCTTAATAACATAGCGAAACCTGGCTTACCTACAAAGAGCACAACTTACAATTTTCATGGTTACAAATTTTTGAGCCGCCATTTTGAATCGAAGATGACGACTTTTCCAACATGTCGGAATTTTCCCCTCACATTGGCTGTAATCTACACACTTGAACGCAATTTCGTGATTCCACCATTACTACAAGTTGTGTAGAATTAGACGCCCCCTTATAACATTTCTAGCACTTTCTTACACCGAACATGACTATTTTTTTCAAGTTTAAGGTCGGATTCGCAAACTACGCATCAGAATAAACATCACCTCGAAATTTCAACGTCCTACATACAGCCATTACAAATTTCACATTTTTTCGATTTGCGCCGCGAAACGAAAACGAATTTTAATGCTCTTTTTTTCTATCATAAACTATGTTCCCAGCTTCACTGCTTGACAAAATATGACGTTTCTATGGTGTGCGGAACTACTCTAAAAACCAGCATTTCGAAACGACGAAAAATTTCGACACTTCATTTACATGGAAAATGTCGCCTTTTTCGTGATATCGGAATTTTCCCCATTACTCACATCCCATGACGAACAAGTATGCAAAATTTGGTGTTTGTATGTTTTGTGGAAGTATGCAAACAATTAAGTGTGTTTCCGATTATAGAGGTATATAATTCCCCACAGATGCCAGCCGCAACGTACCAGTATTATGTGAGCAGTAAGAACGAAGTCGAAAATCTAAGGAAATCGGTAGTGTAGGGGATTGATGGAAGCCTACTGGCCAGGAGACCTGGGTTCGATTCCTAACAATCTTTTCCTCACTTTTTCTTTTTTTGAAAGTTTATTTTTATAGCATATATTGTTTGCCTATAAGGTTGAGTCTATTATAAAACGCATTTCACTCCAACCGGTACTGTAAACCAACTACTGACCCGAAAGAGGTACTTTTCCACGTATCCCGTATATTATAACTATATACGCTGCCAACGAGAAAATTGTGAAAAGGTGCGTATATATATATATATATATGTGTGTGTGTGTGTGTCT